>NW_007729793.1:121283-127861 GCF_000696425.1 Galeopterus variegatus | reverse complement strand
TTTTTCATAAATGAGTTTCTAAACATTTTCAGTTTTGCCTTCCTAAGTTTATCATCCACAGGGAAGTATATAAATGACAGTTTGGGATATAAACCCAAGTGCATTTTGGACACTTTTTGACCAAAAATGTCTCCGCACGATGGACGTTTGATGAAGCTAATAATTATTAATAGCCAGAGGTCATTAGGGCTGAGGACAGAGATCCATCAAAAACCATGTCATTCCCCGGGTGTTAATTGTGCACACTCTGCACTAAGTGTTTAGGGAAGTGAATGTGGTTCCACCTGGACTGAGAATCGCTCTGTTCCGATTGTGTATACACAGTGTTTGTTCACATGAAGGGTCCCTCTGTGGTTCCATTTCATCGTGTTGTTGAATCCGCTTTTGCAGTGGCTCACAACCACAGGACACTTTTGCATCTCTATCAGATATTGCGATGTTTGCAGATACTTTTGGTTATCACTCACACTGGGGAAGTTGTACCTGCTAGGTAAAATACAGGATGCCCAGTTAAATTTGAATCTTCAATAAACAACTTTTTTTTTTAGTATAAGTATGCCAATATGTATTCCAAATATTGCATACTTCTACTAAGAAATTCTTCATTGTTTTTCTGACATTCAAATTTAACTGGATGTCTTGTATTTTTATTTGCCAAATCTGACAAGCCTATGCTTATGAAATTTAGTGAGTAGAGGTAAGAGTTGTTGCTAAACATCTTACAAAGCACAGGACAACAAAGTTTAATCAACCAAACGTGTCCATAGTGATGAGACTAAGAAATTCGGAACTGTTGTTATATCTTGTATGATAACATAGCAAATAGCCATGAAAAAATATGGTAAGGATTTTAAGAGAAAACTAGTGGCACTTGTAAAGAAAAATGCTTCTTGGTGAGAGTTAAATTTGCAACCAGAAAACAGAATAATTTAGTGAAACCTGAGTAATAAGTTAAAAAATTAATTTTCTCATATCACTGAATTTTGGGAAGTTTGTGCACCTCCTTGGTTCCTCTACCATTTGATCTATTTCATGAGGACAGGGAACCCCTTCCCTGCATGAAAGTCTAGTATACAGTGTATATCTAGTTAATTATTGTTGATTGATTCAATGAATAAAAATACTTTCTTGTACCGAGAAATTATTAAGTGTTAAACTCTGTGCTAACCCTTCACAAATATTGTTTCCAATCCACATAAGGAGATTATTATCACAAGTTTTTACATAGCAAGACTGAGACTTACATAACAACATGCCCTAAGACATAGGGTCAATGCATGACAGAGGTGGGATTTGGGTACGGGATGTTTCTTTCCCGAATCTTCTTTCCTTTCCCCACCAGGAACAGAAAGCTCGGGAAACAAAATATCTTAAACAGGGTAAAAATCTCTCTGTAAGACTCATATGTCAAATCTTCAGGTTTCTGGCTCTCCAGCAGACTTTTGTTCCATGAATTTATTTCTGTTTCCCAGTTTCTCAGTAGTGGAACAGGGACTGTAGATCATGTTAGAAGGGGGTGGATCTATTTTCAGAGCACTACCTGCTGGGAGATACCCCATACCTCTCATGCTGCTACTGTCACACCACAGTGTGCATGAGAGGGACAGCTGTAACAGTCCTGGACTCCTGGGGAGCCCTGCAGAGACTAGCCTTGCCCACAGGCGCTCCAGTTTAGTGGCAATCATTGGACATTTTTTTACCTAAGGAATTTTAAGATGAAAATGTTTGCACAGTTTAATTTAAACTTCTGGATAAGATTTCACACTGTACTCATTTACTTTTGCTGATGAGTGGAGTCATTTCTATCCTTTATGATATTGTGCTCTCTGCAGATACCCAGGTTGGCACCTGCTTTTTATCGCATGCAGTAGGAATACAGGGGGCTCTACAGCGACTCATGCCCTCTTAGGAGGGTGGGAAGAGAAGAAAAGCAGCATCTTGAGTCCTGGGTAACTGCAGAGTGCCAAGCGTCATGGCCACTTGTCGCATTAGGTAAAATATTAGTTATTTCTCATGTTCCTCTTTCTCTTGACTCACTGAAGTCAGGAATCATTGAATTGTTTTCATTATTATACTTCCCTCAGCATAGTATGGTGTCACATGCAACAAACATTCAGTACCTCAGCAACTGGAATTTGTACAGCCTATTTTGTGGAAATGTGTTTCCTCGGTTACCAGAAGTCTTGCATCATCGTGCCTTTTAGATCCGTGCTAAAGTAGAACAACTCATCACGGAGTGTATATGTGCAGGTGTGCATGTATAATATTATATATACTTTTAGGCTTCCATGCTCATACATGCTGTCATTTGATTCTCAAACCAATATTATAAAGTAAACTATTTCCATTTTGCAGCTGAGGAAACAGAAGCTTGGACATATTAACTGACACATCTCAAGCTGCAATAGTTTGTGATGGCAGAGTCAACTTGCAATTTATAATCTCTTGACTACTTTCACAGGGATTTTTCTTCTCTGCCACACAGCTAATGGACAATTAAAAATACCCTGAACTGTTGCTTTACCATTATGTATCCCAGTCTCTAAAATCAAACTGTGTTTGTTTTTAAGGAAAGCTTACAGGCACACAGCTAGGCAGGAAAGACAGACCCTAGTCTATTTTCTGCCAATTTCTGGCTCTGCATCCTCTAATTTAAATACATAATGTGAACACATTCAAAAAAGTTGTTTGACCAGAGGCAGGAGGTTTTAGTATAAGAATAAAGGACTCAGCAGGGATGAAGAATTCAGACTTGCTTTTCCTTCTGAGACCTGAAGACAGGCTACCAGGGTCTTTGGCTTCCTTCGACCATGGTTATCAGTAAATGTTATCATCTTTCCATATTCAGAGTGGCTCATAGATTCAAATACTGCTTCAATTTCAGGGGATAAGAGGGGGGTAAAATATTTTGGTTATTTACTTAGGACACTGTTCAAACTTTGCAATTTAGTGCAACATAGTGATGAAGCAACTCTATTTGGGCATGCTGGATCTATTGGGAACAGGCTGACCAGAAATATACTTAATCTGATTGTGCTGCCATACAGTCACACTGCATTTTCACCAAACCTTTGGAAAGTGCCTTACAGATGCATGGCTAAGGAAAGTGTTGGGGCCTGCTCCATTGGGACAGCTAATGTCAGACACAAATCTGTGTATCAGCTTTAAAGTTGCCAACAGGGTGCTATGTGTCAACTATTCAACTCCCCAAATTCTTGGCATAAACATCAATAAGTCAAAATCAAATCTTCTTTATGAGGCATATAGATTGCCTGCCTGTTAGAGCACACATGCTCATCCAGTTATGTGTGAATGAGGACCCACTTGGTCTATTAATTATGCTTCAGCATCAACGTGAAGCTCCAGGTGAGTGGCTGGTCGAAGATGAATAGGTGGATTGTAAAGAGAAGTAGAGTAATTGTCTTGGTGTTCTTGATGTGTAGTTTCAGTAAACTGAAATATGGTATTGTTCAGGCTAATAGCAGAAACTCTTATATCTGTGCTGAAAGGGTAGCAGTGGCATGAGCCACTAGCATGTTCAAAAAAAAAAAAACAACAACCAGCAACTCAACTAATTAAGAAGTCTGGATGCTACATTGCCACATGTTGGTGCTATTAATGGGATGACTGCACATAAGCTCTGACTGAAACATTACAGTCAAGCCTTCTAATGACATAGTTATAGATAATGAGAGAGGGTTGTTTAAATGTAAACCCAGGGCTGGCCCGGTGGCGCACTGCTACAGTGCATCGCTTGGGAGTGCGGTGGCGCTCCCGCCGAGGGTTCGGATCCCACATACAGACCAGTTCCTGCTCACTGGCTGAGCGAGGTGTGGGAGCAGCAGTGAGGGTTGCGATCCCGTTGCCGGTCCCAGTCCGGTGCGGGCGCGACACTGAGAGTTGCGATCCGTTGCCGGACACGAAAAAAGACCAAAAGGAAAAAATAAAATAAAATTTAAAAAAATAATAAATGTAAACCCAATTTATATTTACTTTACATACAATGCAAATTGTCGGGAGAAGAAGAAAAACTTAGCTCTAATAGGCAATGGGTTCTGTTTAATGCACCATCATTTCTCACTAATATCAGGGGTTTGAGAATTTCTGTGTTTGGGGGGCGGTAGCTTGTTATAACACTGCTGCTGTTAATGCCTCTGTCTATATACCCTGCTACACTTGCTGGTGGTACATTATTTACTGTGGTATGTTCTGTTTACTAAAATAACATAATAACGTTCATTTTTGTTTATAGAAATAGAGAAAGACTAAAATAAAAATTGTAAGATGTAGAGACCATAAAGTTGACTTCCACCTTCCAGTCTTATGTAAGATTGAAGTCAAACTATGCAATAACACTCTGCTTCTGGCATGAAGATCTAGGAGAACAAATATAACGGCATCTGTCTTTAGGACCTTCTTCCAATCTTATGCAGAGATTACAACTTTTTTGCAATGGAAGCTATTTGTCTTTCATTTGATTTTCCATGGTGAAGTCAGAGCCAGTACTGGGCAAAACTGAGAAGTGATGCAATTGTTTTTTTTATCCAATGTCTTACTCCTTTTTCTGTCCTCAGTACTCCCATCAGGGCTTTTGCCGTGAGATGAGAAGTATGGAGGCACTGACCCCAGGTCTACCCCAAATATCTGTGTGGTCATGGTTTAGTCATTTTCATTCCAAAGCTCAATATTCTTATCTATTAAATGAGTATTCTTATATATTAAATGAGGGAATGACATGCTTATTCACAGCAGAGATTTGCTATATTGCTGATTCTTAGCCTGGGCCATATGGAATCTCATGGAAAACAGAGGGGATGATGCAGAGATCATCTGAAACCACACTTCAGATTGTTCTAAAAAGTGCTTCCTCACCCTTAAATGACATAGTTCAGTGGTTTTCAGAGTATGGGACCACCTAGGAACTTACTAAGATGCAAACTTTTGAATTAGAAACTCTAGGTGAGGGGCCTAGCAATCCATTTTTTAACCTCCGCATAATGTTTATTTCCATGCACAATAAAGCTTGAGGACCACTGGCCCACATGTGGAACCAAGAGTTGGTTCCCTGACAATCAATGTCAGCATCACCAGGAGGTTGTTACCAATACCAATTACGGGCTCAAACCAAGACATACTAAATTAGAATCTCTGGGGCTAACTAAGGCCCAGGGATCTATGTTTTGATAGTCTCTTCAGGAAATTCTAAAACATGTTAAAATTTGAGAAAAATACTGTTCTAGAAAAGTGGTTTTCATAACTATGGCACATTGAAATTTCCTGGGGGAGTTAGACTGGCCATTATCAAAAAAGACAGAGAATAACAAATGCTGGCAAGGATGAGGAGGAAGGGGAGCCCTTCTACACTGTTGGTGGGACTGTAAATTAGTTCAGTCATTATGGAAAATGGTATGGAGGTTCCTCAAACAACTACAGACAGAACTGCCATATGATCCAGCAATCACACTACTGGGTATATATCCAAAGGAATGGAAAACATCATGTTGAAGGGATACCTGCACTCCCACGTTTATCACAGCTCTATTTACAATAGTCAAGAGTTGGAACCGATCTAAATGTTCATCGGCAGATGACTGGATAAGGAAAATATGGTATAGATGCACAATGTAATACTACTCTGCCATAAAAATGAATGAAATTCTGCCATTCACAGCAAAATGAATGAACTCAGAGAAAATTATATTAAGTGAAATAAGCCAGGCACAGAAAGAGAAATATCACATGCCCTCACTCATAAGCGGGAGCTAAAAAAAAATAAACAAATAAAATAAAGAAAAATACAATAATTCACTGAATTTTCAAAAGGAGAGAACAGAACTGAGGCCACCAGAGGTGGGAAAGGGGGAAGAGGGATGGTAAGCGAGAAATTGGTAAAGCCCCCCCCCAAAATGATTACATTGCATAATGTTGACTATACTAATTATCCTGATTTGAGCATCACATATTGCACATAGGTATTGATACTCAATGCTGAACCCTACAGATATGTGCAATCATTTATGTTTCAATAAGTAAAAATTTAAAATTTAAAAATGCAATTGGCTGGAGGAATTTTTAAACAATACAAATGGCTAGGCCCCCACCACAGACCACTGACCTAGATTCTAATGTGCAGCCAGGGTTGAGAATAACTAGACTAGATCTTTAAGGTCCCTTTGCAGATTCAGGTTTCACGGTTCTCACACACTTGTGTTTCCTCAATGTGTGTTTTAGCTCTCAATTTATAGCACACTTCTCACTCCATACTATACTTGTTTTGTGCTGCACAGCACTCAGCTTGCTGTTCAGTCCATGGTAGGCATCTAATACATCCTCATTGGCTAAATCCAGCAACTTTTATAAGACGATGAGCTAAAAGCAACAAGTGCAGCCTGAGAAGCTCATCTTGAAGCCCTACTACCATCAGTAGGCCTTGGTCCACATAGATCTTTACCCTTATGCTCAAGACATCCTCGTCTTTCTGTTGCTGTGTTAACTGACTAGCTTTCAGATTTTGCTTATTTGGATATTGTTTGCAACAGGTTTGCGATTATTCTCCTTGCTACTTTCAATTTTTAAAA
>NW_007729793.1:119904-121065 GCF_000696425.1 Galeopterus variegatus | reverse complement strand
TGCTGTGTTAACTGACTAGCTTTCAGATTTTGCTTATTTGGATATTGTTTGCAACAGGTTTGTGATTATTCTCCTTGCTACTTTCAATTTTTTTTTTTTAAATCCAGAGTCAGCAGGCGATGGGCTGTGGAAGCCAGACCCTGAGGAATTATTTCCTGTAATTTCCCAGATTCTCACCCTACTGATGAACACCTGTGCTAGGCTCAATCACATTGACACAGTTTCCCAGCGAAATCTGGTTTTTAGGAAGACTCTGAGAGCCTTAATAATAGAGGATTTTGACCTAAGGTTGGTACTGGAGCCAATGGCATCAAATATAGAACAGTCAAAATGAGGTGATGCAAGTGAAGGTTTGTCTGAACAATAGTTAATGAAAGAAAAACTTTAAGAGCTGCAGGGATGTCTGACAGATTGGCAACTCACTTTGAGAAAGAGACTATCCTCCCTTCCAATTCCCAGACACACTGCCTGCAGGTAAGTCATCAGAAATAAAATAAACAGAGAAATAGGAGAGCGAAAAACAGCACCTTGTGACATCCATCAGCAGTGTGAGCCAAAGCTACAGATGCAGTTACATAGACAACAGTCCTTTGTGTTTATTTTCTGTTCACCAAGGCTGCCAATCGGAGCTTTCAGAGGGTTGACACCACAATTAAAGGCAGGTAGGTTCTGGGAAACACAGTAAAATGTAGACTAAAACAGAGTATTTTGATATTTAGACTGAAATCTACCATTGACTAGCAAAGGTGTATTTATTGTGTTTGAAGACAATAATACTATTATCCACCCAGCAGTTATGGTCCAAAGCCACTCAGACAAGCAACAGGCTCTTTCAGTAACAGCCAAAGGACGAAGGCTTTGCCTGCAGCATCGCTGGATACGTGGGCTTTGGTTTTGTGTTGTTTAGTGGGCTGTGGGCTTTTGTAGCTACCATCAAAAAAAACGAAGGAACTTTTATGCTGCTTCAGGATTGATTATGAGTCCCCTAGTCCCATCAGGAAAGTCATAGATATGCATGCCAGTAATGTATTCAGGAGATCTACCAAATAGGGTAGCCTAGTTACAAGGGCATAAACTCTCTGTGCAGAAGCCAGTTCAACTGAGGCTTTTCAGGGTTCTCTACCCAGCTATCTAAGTCCAGCCCATTCTGGGCCTAGGATC
>NW_007729793.1:114333-118590 GCF_000696425.1 Galeopterus variegatus | reverse complement strand
AAATGCTGCTATATTCTGTATATTATTTGATTTAACCATGTTCATCTGTTTTGGCCAATAAAGTGCTACCTATTGATGTGTGAACTTCAATAATCATAAAACAAGCCTGGAGAAACCTGCTGCCACCCCTGAAAAGACATGAGCCTCAAGGATTTGAGAAGTTATGGCTTCTATCAAATTTTCTAAAAATTCAGCAATTGGAACTTTCCCCAATTTTCCTGGCAATCAGGTTTCTCATGGGATGCTGATGTTCACTTTTAAGATCTGCCACGTAGCTCCTCCAAATCTCATTTGTGACACCTGTAAAGGGGAAACCTAGAGGTTAATTAATAAATGATTGTTAATTCCTGAATGTTGCTATGTGATTTAGTCTTGAGGTGGCCTGAGCATCACCATCCCTTGTTAAGAAAAGATTCTGTGGTTCAATATTAATTCCTGTAGCTTTTACAGCTCCCATTGGGATTAATATTTAATCAACAGAGCAGTTGTCTTTTTATTTTACTATAGAAATGTTTCAATAAAATAGAATAGTACATTATATTGTAATGAATGACAAACACTGGCAAATTTTCATTTAAAATCAATAAGTTGAACCAAGCAATTGTTTTGTAACTGATGGGTCATCTCAATTTAATGAACAGTAACTAAAAACATATTAAACAAATGCCTGGGATGAAGAAGGAAAGCATATCAAAAGTCTTATTATTGTCTCACTCAGCTCTATGATTCTCAAAGAGAGGGCTATGTTTTGTTAATTTTTCCTTAGTCAATGCCCAAAACAATACCAGGCATATTGTAGGCAGTCAATAAATGCTTGCCAGATTGAATAAATTAGTAAATTAGTCACCGTGTATTGAAAGATATTTTTCTTTAAAAAAAANAAACCTATTCCACAACCCAGAACTCTTTGGTCTCTCATAGAATAGTAACATTTCTAAACATTTTCACAAATTCACATAAGTCAAGATATACCTCTAGGTAGTCAATTTTAAGCTAAAGGTCACACTCCCTAATGAGCTCTAGTCAACCACCTAGAGTGAGAAGGCGAGCTTTCCGTGTCTTCTAAGGAAGGAAATGGGTTCGCCTCTGTGGGTACAGGAATCAGACTATCTACCAGTACTGAGGTTGATGGGTTGTATGATTCAAGGCAAACTGTGAACCCTTTCTGGGTTTCCTCTGTATTCACCTTTACAGCAGAAAAGAAAATAAATGCTGCTATATTCTGTATATTATTTGATTTAACCATGTTCATCTGTTTTGGCCAATAAAGTGCTACCTATTGATGTGTGAACTTCAATAATCATAAAACAAGCCTGGAGAAACCTGCTGCCACCCCTGAAAAGACATGAGCCTCAAGGATTTGAGAAGTTATGGCTTCTATCAAATTTTCTAAAAATTCAGCAATTGGAACTTTCCCCAATTTTCCTGGCAATCAGGTTTCTCATGGGATGCTGNAAAAAAAATGATACTGCACTTTGCTAATTTTGGTCACCTCTTAATGCATGGTGAAGATCACAAGGGATTCGTATATATTCTTTTCCTTTTGTAAATGCGTATAGTAATAATTCTCAAATTTGAGCTTGCATCAGAATCACCTGGGGAGCTTGTAGAACAGATTTCTGGGCCCCCCCCCTCCCAGAGTTTCTGATTCAGTATTCTCGGTAGGGCCACAAGAATTTGTATTTCTAATTTCCAGGAAATCTCATGCTGCATCCTAGGTAGCATGCTGAGAATCCTTGCCTTATAGAATCTATCCATGTAGCCTCTGTGGCAGTCTCGATTTATTCATGTGCAGGTGAATTCTTCCCTAGAGTGGGACCTCACACAACAGAAAGCACATGGAAAACTTTTGCTGACTACATGAATGATTCAAGCCTGGTTAGCGATTGTAAATCCATTGCTAATGGGTGCCTCAATGACTTTGGTTCATCGGGACGCTTCACCTATGAAGGGCAGTGTATTAGTTTTGCTGTTGGCCTTTTCTTTTTCCTTTTTACTTCAGGTAGTGAATTGCTATTAGAAGTCTACCTCAGAAAATATACATTTTCTTGGGGATCTAACCTGGGCTGTTGCTGATGCTGTCCACAGTCATTAGAGCTGTGTGTGTGACTCTCTGGCCCCTTCCCACTGGGTGGTATTGGCTTTGGCTCTCCCTTTTGAGTTTGTATAATGTTTTTATTCCTATTAAGCCTTCCAATCTGTATTTACTTCCAGTTAAACTGCCTGTTAATTCTAGATGGCTCTTGCTACATCTGATTGTGCTGGACATGCAACCTCTATCTGATTCACAGAAAATGTGGTGAAAAATAATTATAAAATGAATGGGTAAACTAGCCATGTATTTTGATTGGAGTGTTTAATTTGTTTGCTTTTAAATAGTAGAGCCAGGCTACAAGGCTCCTCATCTGCTTTCCTTTCAGTGCCATAGAACCAATAGTAAGATAGCTCTTTGACTCTGGAGGTGTGTACATTGGTAATAGAGAAGGACAGAGCTGACTGACTGATCCAGTTTGGTGGGTGGTGGATTTTACCTCCTTGGCCTCATTGCCCATGTTCTCGGCAAAGTTTTTAAAGTTGTCTTAAATTAGCATGGTATTTGAATATTTTCATCCAGATATCCTAGGGCTACTTATACCCATAGATCTTTTCTCCCCTTTCAAAATTTGATTCATTCTTGCTGTGAATTGGTTGAATTGTGTCCCCCAAAGTCTATATATAAGAAGCTTAAATTCCATTGTAACTGTTGAGGGTGGGAATTCTTATTATTGTAATTGAAAGATGAGACCTTGAAGAGGTGATTAGTTTGTAGGACCATGCCACAGTGAATGGATCAGTAATGGTATTCAGGGGTGTGGTTCTGAGGGCTTTAATAGAAGAGCACATGAGAGGTTAGTCTCTCCCTGTTCTACCATTTTCTGCTGTGTGAGACCCCTGGGTCACTGTCACCACGACCAAGATCCTCACCAGATGTGTTCCCTGGACTTTGGACTTCCCAGCCCCTGAAACTGTAAGCAATAAAATTTTGTTTTATTTATTAATTACCCAGTTCCATTCATTTTGTTATAAGCAATAAAAACTGAGTAATACAATTCTTCAAGGAAAAGATTATTTCTCTCTCTCACTGTTTTTTTCTCCTACCATGAATGATATTAGGTCTTACGACCTCGATCTCCCTTTGGTACTCCATTACATACTGCTTTGCGACATCCTGTGTATTGTGATTTAACTTTTTATGTGTATAAATTTTGTCTCCTCTGTTAGATTGCAAGCTTATTCAATCATCTCTTTTTTTAGTATATAATTATTCAGTATCTACTATGTAGAATGCACCAAAATTGATACTGGAAGAACATAAAGAAGCAGAATATATGGTCTTATATTCAGATTCTTCAAGGATTTATGATCTGGTAGTAGAGCCAAGCTGTGCACATGCACATACAAAGCATAAAACAACAATTTTAATTCACAGCAGTGCCTCGGTTAGGAATGATAGTGATAGGACCTATATAAGTCTTTGTTTTTCTACTAGGCTTACATGTTGTCTTATAAACATATGCACCAAATGTGCAATTATTTTCTTCAGGTCTACATAAAGTATTGTTCTTTTCTTATTTAAGCATGTTTATATAATTTTCTGTAGGGACAGTGGGAAGGGAAGACCTGTCATCCTGAAGTCCAACATAAGCTACCCAATCCTTCTCCTAATTCTTCATCATGCAACCTTCCTTATGATCCAGTGTTGATGATCTGCTTATAAGTCCCCAAACATTATGTTTTTTGAGAGTCACACCTGGCTCTTCTTGCCTATTGAATCTCTGTTCATCTTCGAGGCCACTTCAAATGTAAAATTCTCTGAGAATCTTTCCTAAATTTCTTGAAACAGAGATATTTATTCTTACTTTTCTGTATTGTCATGATCACTTGGTATGATTGCATTGATTACAGTGTTTTTTCACTTACAGTAATTATTCACAAGTCTGTTATGCTCATTGGACTCTGAGTTCCCTGAGGGTGAGGAACCTTTCTTATTCATATTAATATCTTTAGAATTTTCTAAAAGGGCATGTCTGGTGCATAATCGGCTAGATAACTGTATATTTGTAAAGTGAATGCATCAATTAATTTATTTTAAAAATGAGTACATGAACATCTAGCTCAAAAGCAATAAAACAGTGAGTATTTTTTGACAAATGAATAGATAATAAGATAATAAACAAATACAACTGTACCAAATACAACACTATGGACCTCCTTTTG
>NW_007729793.1:112343-113755 GCF_000696425.1 Galeopterus variegatus | reverse complement strand
GCCAAGAAACATGCACAAATTCTCTAGTACATTAAAATTTCCTAAACAAAACTCTTTATCAGTTGTGTTATGTTTTAAGTAATCAAGAAAATTTATAATGTGTCCTAATCATATTGTTCAAACTATATAATGTATGTAAGTCAAAAGTGGACAAATTCTGGTGGCCCCTGAAGATCAGAAGACAAGATTGGTGGTGCACTGCTACAGTGCACCACTTGGGAAGCGTGGCAGCGCTCCTGCCTAGGGTTCGGATCCCACATACAGACTGGCCACTCACTGGCTGAGCGAGGTGCGGGAGCAACACCAAGGGTTGCGATCCCGTTGCCGGTCTCGGTCCGGTACGGGCGTGACACTGAGGGTTGCGATCCATTGCCGGTCACAAAAAAAGACAAAAAGGAAAAAAAATTGTTATTTGGGATTGGGAAAGTTTGGTAAAACGTCATCAACCTTATGCCTTTCTAAAGGGCATACCTCTGACCACATTCATCTGGTGATTGCTGTCTGAATTTGCATGGTATAGGACATGGCAGAATAGAATTTCTCCATTTCTCCATCTCTACTAAGTTACGTCTTGACTTGGAACTTTTTGCTTTTACAGTTCTCAGAATAGGATGAAGCAAAATTCACATTATGGTCACTTAATGACTCTCAAGAAAGCTGACTTTTATCAAGTTAACTGCCAATGCAGGCAAGCCATTCAAGTGCCCAGGAGAAGACCACACTGAGCCATGGCTTAGAAATTTTCTAGGAATTACTGATTTAGCTGACTCAGTCTATGGCTACCTTCAGTGCAAAGGATCTATGAAAATGGCTCCTTCATCTCTATTTATTTNGTCTATGGCTACCTTCAGTGCAAAGGATCTATGAAAATGGCTCCTTCATCTCTATTTATTTGTCTTTTAATGATTTTTCTCATGTACATTCATACATATAGACTCAGCAATAATAATTTGGTGCTCTAATTTTGAATGCTGTTCTAAGTCTGAGAGCAATAAATTATGTCTATTATTTCAAGAGTGAGATTTACCAGGAAAAGAACAAGCTTTCTTCAATTAAAACTTCATTACATTAAATTTTAAGAAGACTTACAAAACTGGCCCATGCTAACGTTTTCAAAAAGCAGCATTTCTGACATAGCTTTTGTGTAATAAATTATTTGCATATTTAAATGTCTACAAAAGTATAAAATTGTGTTTTCTTTCAGATTATTTTCCTGATCAATATTGTTAAAATTATAGAATGAAATACTTTTTCTGGAAGAAATTTTCAATTTATAACATAACAATAAAACATAAAGTTTGGTTTAAAATGGCTACAACTGTCTTCTAGTAAGTTAGTATATTACTTGTATTTGCTTACTAGAAGGGCTGCCAGTACAGGGCACTGTACCTGTATATATCTGATCGGGTTAC
>NW_007729793.1:109866-110813 GCF_000696425.1 Galeopterus variegatus | reverse complement strand
ACATTTACTTTACCCAGTCATCCGTCAATGGACACTTAGGTTGGTTCCATATTTTGACTATCGTAAATAGAGCTGCAGTGAACATGGGAGAACAGGTATCCCTTTGACAAAAATAAGATTTTTTTTTTCCTGTTGGATTTTAGATTTTGAAATATGTAAGTAATGAGGCTGATTTTTCTATCTCTTTAACTTTCCTTTGTTTACTGTACTTATGGGCGAGAATCATTATAAATTAGTTAATGTTTATAAGTGTTTGCAAAAAAGAATTTAGTGATAATAGGGAGAGCAGGGAAAACTTGGGTTGTGGGTAGGAGGAGAAATACTAATGAATGTAAATCATAAATGTTCATGCGGTGCCTTTTGTCTTCAAAGTGGTTGATAGAAGCATGGATTAATTATCATCTTATGAGATTATGATTAAGACAGTGTAGTCAGTGTCTAAGTATATGTGGAACAACTGCAGAAATTTAAATACTGAGTTATAGTCTAAGCTGATGATGTGTGCATTCTCTGTGCACAGTTATGACATAGGACCATGTCATCAAGTGGGAGAATTTGGTTAAGGAAAAAGGCTCAATACGCCATGTGTGGCCATTACTTTGGACATTTCTCAAAACGTGGGGCATGGCATAAGTAAAGGGAGAAGTTGGCTAATAGCCTAGGAATCAAAAACAAGATTCTGCAGAATGATACGTTGGGAAAAGTTTTGAGGATGAAGAAAAAGCTCTTGGCTACTTTCTTCTGAGAGCTTCAGGCAAAGGCTTTAGTTATAGAAAAGTTAAATATATGTTTTCTATTAATTGCTAAGCAATGCCTCTACAAGTAATCCACCAAAAGAATGCAATTCTTGCAATAACTGCTAGGTAGGCCAAATCCAGGTGGCATACCCTGGATTTGTCTTCATATGCATTTGCTTCCTGTGGCAGAGCCAAGGAGAAGCTGACCAG
>NW_007729793.1:102185-109310 GCF_000696425.1 Galeopterus variegatus | reverse complement strand
TTTCCCCAAATGTTCAAAGCATAACCCTTCCCTAAATAATGCATTTGCTGCTAATTCAATAACATATTTCACACTTGAGAAGAGACTCCTCGGCAGCACTTGATACCATCCTTGTTCTCTTAAAAGTGGGCCTCGCTTAATGTATATTTGATTTCTGTACTAAGCACTGAGAGATGAGGCATTATTTAAAATTTTCTGTGTCATTAGAAATTATGTGGAACTTCTGTCATGGACAATTAGTAATCACTGACCCTCACTGTGATTAACACTGAATTTCATAGGCCCGAAGTGGTCATTTTCTGGAAAAACAAAAGTATATTCCAACAGGGCAGGTCCTCTGGCTAGAGTGAAATTTCTCCCTGCCTTTCAGGGATAGGAGGCAAGATTTTTGAAGACAGCGATGCAATGATGCATAGATTTATCAGGCAAAAACGTGTCAGTTCATTATTTCCATGAAATCTTGAGACATCATTTATCATGTATTAAGGAGGGCAATGATGATGTTCATAATGTAGGGTTTTAATGAATCAAAAATGCACAGACATTGTTGGGCAACTCATTCTTCGGTAGGTCAGGCTGGTTGTGCTTTTATTGAGGAGAACGGTTTAGCACAATGGAGAACAGTCATTCTCCTATGAGGATGAACATCTGACATTCCACCTGAAAGATAACGGAAGATTGACACGACGTATATTGACCGTGTCCCTCTCTCCTGCCACAGAGTGAACACTTGTGTAACATTAACCAAGTGAAGATCATATTTGTGTAACTGTGAAGTTGATAAAGGAAGAAATCTTTCATAGTGCACACACAGAAAAACTGTTATTCTATTATTCTCACCGTACACAGAGATAAGAAGGAAAGAGTGGTTGTCCCTTATTCTTAGAAGGTAAAAAGGGATGTATTTCTACCTGGGCAGCCTGCAGTCAAGAATGGAGTTGTCAGGGTGTGCCTACGAAGCCTGGACAGTGTTACTGGCTAATGGACTTTAGATTCTTACGAAGTCCAGGGTTGATCCTCTACACCCTGTGTTTTTCTGATTGAAATAAATAATCACACATGATAAAGGTGCTCAATAGTCTTGTCACTTTTTACTCTCTCTTTTTTACTACTTGTATGTTTGTAAACTTCCTACTGGAACTTGTAAAATTAAACCAAAACAAAAGAAATATTTTACAGATTTGGAGTAACCCTAGAGTTTTATTCCCAAAGCCTCTGAGACCAATAATGATAGTGGTCTTGTGTAGAAATCACCTAGGTAGATTCACCGTGTTTTAGGATAATCTGAACTAATGGTTATTTATTTTTCTTTTAGTGAACCCCTGTGTGAGTCTGTGTGTGTCTGCATGTGATTACAACCTTGCCATGTTTTCTTATTTTCAAAGAGATACCTTCATTGGGATCCACCCCAGCCCTTGAGAAATCACCATGTTGATTTGTCTGTTGATTTCTCCTTTCAGATTGCTGAGCCTGATTACTGTGGTCTTTTCCAAATATCACTCTCCACAGTCTTTTCCTTTAGGAGCATTTGTTGGCATAATTGTCACTCCTGCAGCATTGATTACTAGCAACCAACTATTTTTGATCAACCGTGGCTGTTGTCTAGATTCCTAGTCACTGGACTGACCAATCCTGATTCTGTCCCGGAGCCAGTGGTGCTTGTGGACAAGTGCCAAGAGCTTTGAAGATGAAGAGTTGTCCTGAGGTAAGTAGGTGATAGTTTTACAAGAAACAATAAACTAAATAATAAGAGAAATGTGGAATAATATGAATCGGATAAGGGAAAAATGTGCCTCCGATATATTATCAGTTGTTCCAGTCAAAAAGTGTTCTTTGTCTTCAAGATACCGAAGATGAAGAGTTGTCCTGAGGTAAATAGGTGATAGTTTTACAAGAAACAATAAACTAAATAATAAGAGAAATGTGGAATAATATGAATCGGATAAGGGAAGAATGTGCCTCCGATATATTATCAGTTGTTCCAGTCAAAAAGTGTTCTTTGTCTTCAAGATACAACTCAAGATAAATTAAAAACCTGGTGACACTCCAATTACTTCTTTGATGTTAATTTTCTGAGTATCTCCAAACATTCATGACCTTATTTAGAAGACCATCTTAGAATAAAAAACATTCTTTAATTGTTTCAACTTAGGATGTTGTCTTTCAATTAGATTACAAAAAATAACTCTTCAGGACAGAAACTCTTTTTCTTTTGGTATTCTCCGATTTTCTCCCATCTGCTTATTGAAGATATGAATGAATGAATAGATGAATGAATGAATGTTTAGGTTTGAAAGCAGACATTTCAAAGTATTCTTCAAAGTCCAACCATAATGAATTTAAGGACAAGAACTTTTTCTGTTTCTGATCAAGCAGTTTATCTGTGTACTGTTTCCCTCTTCAAATCTTTTGTACCAAGTTTGCTGACAGTCTACATTTTTGTGGAGGCCATGTTTGGAAAGCAATGAGATAAAAATAAAATTATTTTAGTTGTTTATTTTGTCTTACTCCATTGGACACTAACCTCTTGATTTCCATACACTTCATTTAATGTGTCTAAGAATTAACTCTGACTCATTTAAGCAAATTTTGTATTAACTTATATGTCTTTGCTGTTTTGATGAGAAAATAAATGTTCCTAAGTCTTCTGTCCTACAAAAATATATTGTTCATTCAGTAAGCCTGCAAAAAACACACAAACCACTTAGGATTTATTATGAATTACATACCATATACCATATATGATATTCTAAATAATAGACAAATATATTATGACAATAGTTTAGAAGATCCATGTGTTCAAAAACTGTTTGTTTGTTTCTTTAACATCAAAATGAGATCACATTCAATGCCAGTTGTTTATATAGAAGAGTAATCAGCATATATTTTAATTTTCTTTTTTTATTTTTTCCTGAGGGAAAGTCTTTAGAAAAGAAATTGTTTATTGAATTTTCTTAGGGAACATCTACAACAACAAATAGAGAATTCAGAGTGCATGAAGAATTATAAACTGAAATTATAAATTTTGAATTTTATTTTAGAGCTATAAGATATATTTTATGAGCCCCCTATTGGCAATGAAAATTCCTGACCATAAAGCAACTGGGGTTTTCAAATTAATTTATGTATAATTACACCCCAGGTTATCAGATACTCAGTTCAGATGCAAAAGCTGACTGCACATTGATGTGGTTTGGATGTATAGTTTGTTGCTTAATATTTTCTCTGAAGCATTAGGCATCTATAGCTCCAGAGAATTCTGTATTTACTAGGTCATATGGTCCTAGCCAAAATATATTTTCATACCCTAAGCATTTCTCACCCTAACTGATCATTATATCAAGTATTGCATTTCTCTTTATTTTTCAAATAATTGTGCTTTAATTTTTTTTCCCTTATTGTATAGTTGATTGCACTTATCTGTGGGGTACAGAGTTGAATATCATTATCTGTGTGCAATATGTGATGCTCAAATGAGAATAATTAGTATGGATTTGTAAAATGTTCTGTAAAGAGTCTTTTCATTTAAAACTTCTGAGTTTTCTTTAAAGGGAAGACAAAAGGATTTGAGGGAGTTTAAGGACTGGTGTTTGTTTTTATTAGGTTGGATTATGACTCATGTTATTCTTACAAGATGGATGTAAAGGCAGCCCACCTTTGTTCATTAAGGTCAAATGAATGTCTTGAGATACACCCCAACAGAGAATTTTGAGTTCTCATTAGCACAAAGTATTTCTTGTTACAGAGAGAAGTGTTTTGGTTTATTATTTTAGGAAAGGATGTCAGAAAAAAAGCAGTCTACTTAGAAAAGCAGTTTGCACATTTCCTAGGCTGTTGGAATGTTTCTTGTATTCCGTTTGATTGCACCTGTCTCAGACACAGGACATAACTACATAAGAGCAAACAAACATGTTGGTAAGCAGCAATATGGTACATGTGGTTGCAGGTGGGAATGCCATTCAAAAGCAACTGTTTCTGTTGTGTATAAGAATGGACTGTAGATAATGCTAATCAGCTATAATTTACACAACTTTTACATTGCAAACCTTTACACGTTTGTAAAGTATCAACTTGAAACATGCAAAATTGCTGATATTCTACTGTTTTTTTTTTCCTTAACTTACAAAACTGAAATTTCATCCACTACAATGTAATATTTCCACATTTCTTATTCCCCTTCTAAAGGCCACCTGCCATGGTTGAAAGCATATTGGATTTAGAGCCAATGCCCTGTGTCCACGTCCCAACGATGACATTTGCCTGCTGGGTGATGTTTATGAATCTATTAGTGGTTCCCAACATGGTTGACATGTGGGAACAAGAGAAATCTAATTTATGAGATATTTATCAGTTTCTGACTAATAGTTACTGGATGGAGAGCCTTGTCTATAGTGGAGATATGAAGGGGTTGTGTCACCATGTATTAAGAAAAGGTTAATGAACAATTCAAATGTAAATAATTATTAACACCATTACTGGTCATCAATAGGAAATAGGTAAGAAGGGCAGGCGTCATTATCCTTAGTTTGCAGTTGAAGAAATTGAAAGGTAGGGAAATTCAATAAAGGAAGCTAGGGTGACTTGGTGGTTCGAGAGTAGAGCCAATCTTTGGACACCGTTGCTCTTCTAAGGGTGTCATTAGCTCTATCACTAATGGGTGTGTCAGCATCACAGGCTGCTCCAGCTGATGGCAGAAGCAATACCAATACATGCCTGTTAGTCAAAAGGCCTGTCTCCGTAACGTCACGTCGTCTTGCAAAGTCATGATGATGTGGAATATCTGATAACTACTCCTTTCAAAATCTTTTTTTTTCCCCTCAAAAACTGTATTAAAGTTCTGTAGGGGCTTTTTCCCCCCACATAAGGAAAATCTTCACATCACAACCATGAGAGCCACCCTGTAGCGTACTTGCTATTCCCCTCAAAAACTGTATTAAAGTTCTGTAGGGGCTTTTTCCCCCACATAAGGAAAATCTTCACATCACAACCATGAGAGCCACCCTGTAGCGTACTTGCTACCATTCGTATGACATGGCTGAGAAGATGACTCAGGGAGGTTTGAAGTACCTTGCCTGAGCTGTCACAGGTAGAAGTGGAACAGCCGTGAGGGAAGCTTTATTCCTCTCCAGTCGAAAGCCTGTGTTTCTACTGCTAAGACATTGTGTTCATTAATCTTGGGCCTCAAGAAGCTCACAATACTAGTTAATTGGTTTGGGCAACCAAAATACCTACACACAAAGCAGAACATTATTCTGGGGTAACAATGAAGCATATGGGGGGGGGCGTAAAACTGAATACACTGAGATCCAGGACATAATTTTGGATGATATAATAAATACTCAGTTGGATAGAGAATACAATAACATTTTGCTATAGACAGCTTCTAGAAAAAGACTCAATCTTGAATCTGACTCTACTGAAAGCATCTGACAACTATCCAAGTTGTATTTTTACTGGTCCTAGGTAATTTTCTACTAGAGTAAAGTAAATCATAGAGAACACCAATTTAATTTGTAATTTGTACATGATATTCTGTCTTGTCCACCCAGCCCTAAGTCACCCTATTTCTTACCACTTTCCCTTTTTATTCTTAGTATTCAACTTCCTGTGTAAGATCTTGAAGTTATTATGGTCTGCAGGCAACATTCAAGGATTTTATACAAGTATTGTGTTAAGGGAACTCCCATGGATCTCTTCAGGAAGGCTTCTTAGTTTGTTTCAATTTTACTATCTCTCTGCACCAAAATTGCGAAAGAGCGTGGCAGCTCTCAGCAGGCCTCTGAAATGCTGCCCCTTCTTCAGCTCTGAATTATTGGTCCTGGGTGATGATGGCTTGATCCAGCTCTGACAGATACAGGCTGTTGGACCCTTTGTGAAAAATAAAAGTAAGCTACCCTGAAACTGTTATTACTTGGGGCAACTAGTGCTCTCTGGACCCAAGAGAGAAGCCCTGACTAGCTTTATTTTCTTGATAATGGGAAGATGTTCCCAGATACCTTGGACACTTCCTGTCATATAAGATTTCACCCAGGGTGGGGTCTGCCTCTTGGCCAGAGGCTACCTCTGGTGATGATTCTTTCATTTATTCACTATGAATAGCAAAGTACTTAAGATCATGGAACTAGGTTCAGACTGCCTAGTTTTGAATCCAGGTTCCTCCACATGTTGGTTAAATGGCCTTGGCAACTTTCTGGGCACTAGTGTTTCCATCTGTCAAATAGGGATAATAGCCTACGCTACCTGGGGCTAAATAGATCAATAGATTAAAATGCTTAAAATATTGGGATTACCTGTCCAATTTCATTGCCAACCCTTGGTCAATCCAGCGCTTATTCCGTGGCCATACCAGTCCCTGAATATCCAAGCACCTCAGCCCATGTTCAAAGTGCCCCATTATTTTGAAATTCCCTCCTGTCATCTCTACTTGTCAAAGTTTTACCCATGTCAAGATCCAATTCAAATACCACTTCTTCCTTGCAGTAATTCCACCTTTGTGCACCCCTAGCTCTTTCTCTATAATACTTATATTGTAATGCGTAATGTCACCTATATCTACCTAAACAAGTTTGTAGATGTATAAAATTATACTTCTATGTACCTAAATAAGTCGATACATGTATGGGTGTGTATGTGTATGTATGTGCATGTGTTTGTATTGGTATATGTATGTATGTATGTACCTATATACCTATTCATTTACGTATCAATTTATTTAGCTATCATTCATTACATGCCAATCATGTTCAGTGCACCTTGTCACATGGAGGATGCATGCGAAGTATGTAAGACATAGTTCATGCCCCTGAAGATTGAATATTATGGAAGGAAGATTTTTATAAAAGCTAAATATACTATGATACATTAAAAAATGCTGTTATAATGATTTGGTTGATATGCAAGAAATATCTAAGGTATACATGCACACATATATAAATATGTATTTATACACTCATGTATTTACAAACATATAACTGATGTATAATGAGAAGCAAAATTTCTAAGGTAATTTTCAAAAACTTATTTTATTTCAGGGCCAATAGCTGCTCTAATATTAAATAATAAATTACTATCACGTTTTTACATATTCTAACGGAACCAAGCCCTGGGCTCCAAGGTTTTCAACTC
>NW_007729793.1:100762-101440 GCF_000696425.1 Galeopterus variegatus | reverse complement strand
TTTTTTTTTTCTTTTGCATTTAATAGATGATAGCTTCATGTCCCTTTGTCTGGGAACGATGCGTCTAATAGTAAAACATGCTACAAATGATTTTAGAAGACTTGATTTATACAGGCTTAACTAAATAGAATAGGATTGTTACTATGCATTTACGCATGGACTCAAATTTATTAAACGTACTTTTGAATAAACCCTATAGATTGACTTCATCTAGATTTCATTATTTGACAATTACTGTTTCCATTGCCTACTGGTCTTGGCAAGAAAGTCAAGTTTATTTAGAGGCTTATCATTTCCTTTTTCCAAAAGATTATTGTGTTTGTTTCTCTGCTTTAAAATGATATATCCACATTACCCAGATGATTAGTAAAGATATTGGACTGAAAACCCAAAAGTGTTCATTAAATAGCTTACTGTAAATATGCAAACCTCATAGCTTTTAAGATTTTTTTTTTAAAGCCTGGCTCTTTATACTAGAGAGAAAAAGAAAATAGCCAGTAGTTACTTCAGTACAAACTGGATTTGTTTTGTGTAGCCATGTCTATAAGATTAAGAAATTAGTTAATAGGGCCGGCCCGGTGACGCACTGCTACAGTGTGCCGCTTGGGAGCACGGCAGCGCTCCCACCGAGGGTTCGGATCCTACATACAGACCGGCTGCTCACTGGCTGAGCGAGGT
>NW_007729793.1:94808-99508 GCF_000696425.1 Galeopterus variegatus | reverse complement strand
ACAATGTCTTCGATTCTAAACCCTATCCTCTGCCTTGAAATGGACTTGAAATGAGACTTTAATATGACTTCTCTTTTCCTTGACTCAGAGCTTTCTCTTGCTTTTAGCCCCTTTTTCTCCTCATCTCCTTGACTTGCTTTTAGTGAGCATAAAATTCCCTCTGTATCCCAGGCCCTCAGATGGCCAAAGTAGATGGACAAGCTCTCTCTTTTTATGTATCTAGCAAGTTTCTCCTCTTATTATCTTTAGCAGGAGAACAAAATGCTAGATGAACTGCACAGATAGCTGAGAAAAACAGGAAGAGACCCAGTCCCCACGACATTTCCAATGAAGCCATGAGACTCAAGCAAGTTGGGGAATATTTGTATGTTGTGGTCATAGGAACCTGAATGACTTATGAGCCATTGGGGAATTCTGTATTCATTTTTATTAACTTTAATTATAGAAGCACTATAAAATTTTCTCATTCTGTGTTGCGTGAAAAATGCAGAAGTTAATTGCTCCTTACATTTAATTGGTTTATGCTTCTTTCTAACACAATCTTGTACTGCAAGAGACAGGGAAAACTAGTTGGCATGTTTCTGCAATGGCAGAGGATTATACACCAAGAAATTAGTCTTTTTGTTAGTTCTAGCAGTGAATTATAAATGCGATTTCGGAAGTGTGGGGAGAGAAATAAAATCTGTGAGTCTACATTCTACATATGCTAAAAGTCTGACAAGGGCTTCCCTGAATGTTTTGTATGACTTTGCCAGTTTTGCTAAGATTTTTCCATTATCATTGCACAGGTTTAAAAATGACATACTTTTTATACCTTTGCAGACACATCAGGTTGTTTACATCCCTGTTACAAGCCATCTGGACCCTTCATAGCCTTTTTATGTATTTTCTCAAATATCATCTCATCTGGCATAAAAAGCATAAGGTGCTTGGCTGTTCCCAATTGTAATATCCGATGGCTTGAGGAAGTTGGATTTCAGTGTGGCACAGAGCCTCTGATTTCAGGAGCGGTAAGATGCTCTGGAAAGCATCCATCTCCTGTGATATGTTCTGAGCTCCAAGGGAGAAAATGATAAGCAATGTACAAAAATCCAATGCTAATTTTCATTTGATGTGGTATGGAGCAGTGGAGCAAATACTGCAAGCAAAGCCTGTGCAAGTACTTAGTATTGGTGTTGCCAAGTTGAAGGTGGCAGGCACCTTGCCCTGAAAACGTTTGTAATCTGGGGGTGATGGGGGGCCTTAAATGGTACCACGAGGCAGACTGGGAAGTGCATAAGGCTGAGACAGCCCAGAGGGAGAGAAGAATGAGAGTATTAGGGAGGCTGTATGGTCCTGCCATATTGTAAAATAGAACTGACCTGACAGCGGGAGACAGCACTTTGAAATGTGAAGCTTGGCTTGAGAAGAAGCAGCAGGACTGCAAAGCAGCCCAGTCTGCATCGTCTGTAGTTCTTCCTTCTAGATTCTTTAGAACTCCAGCAAATTGATCGAGGAGGTTCTAAACCAAAACAAAAGGTCAACTGCTGTTCTCTAGTCCACTTGCCTCAAGACCTGAAAATTGTTTAAAATCAAACAAACAGGTTACGAGAGGCTAAGCACACTTATCCACACTTAGTTATTTATTGAAGACTTCAAGGTTAGCAGTCACAATTCTGCAAGGTTAAGGAAGAAGAGAAAAATCCTAAATTCATTAGTTCCTTAATAAATACAAGAGTGCGACTCATGTCTCCTGCGGATTTACTTCTACATCTTTACCTAGTAGAAGTCATTGGATCTCCTAATGAAATAAATTGCACTAATACAAGCAGTGTCTTTGAGGCTGAAGCAGGCTGTGTAGCACATTTCTTGGTAGTGACTTAGGGGCAAAAGGTTTGCTATGGCTGAGCTGAGCAGGAGGAAAGTCACGGGTAGCTATCTAAGAGGGCATTTCCAAATGGAGCAAAGATGCCTAATGCGTGAGACATGCCCAGGTTTTGGTCAGGGGAGATGAGGGCAGAAGCTGAGTCAAATTGCCAAGGTGAGGACGTTGCATAGTTTGGGGAAGGTGGTCTAGAGTCAAGAGAGTCAAGGGGAACAAAGTACAGGGCAAGGCCCAGACTGGCACATAATTGAGGAAGCTCAGTTTTCAGATGGGAGGTCAGCCCTGCTATGGGACTGTTACAGAATGCTTACCAAGATGTAGGGGCTCCTAGAGGGGCAGTGTCAGGCAGGCCATGTGATCCTTATTCATGAGCAGTTAAGGACCTAGAGGAACATTCCTTAATGAATGGCCCATGGTCCCCTTGCCTCACAATATCAAGATGCTTGTTAAAAATGCCCATCTCCAGGCTGACCATACACTTTGGGATGGAGTTTTGGACCACATCCCCCGAGGATGAATCTCAAGGGTACTCAAGTTTGAGAATCTCTCGTTTAGATCATCACATGAACTGAACACTTGAAAACCAATGACTCAGCCAAGGCTAGAAATACTACATTAGAAATGACTGGACCAGATAGTAACAGTAGGAATTCAGGACAAGTAAAGATGAATTTGAGCGAAGAGGTCAAAGAAGGTCTTGAAAGATGTGAAAAGTTTTATTCAGTGAAGATGTGAGAGTTCTTGATGGAAGAAAGGTCCTAAAATGAAGACCCTTCAGGGGAAGTCAGTGTGGGTTCATGAAAAAGGCCATAAGCTAAAAATTAGGTTTAATGAGGATTTGATTTAGAGGGGAGAAGGTTGGAATCTGGTATGCGTGGAATAAATGTGATGGGGATGTTTAAAAGCAAATCAGAATTTAAAGACTGATTCAGATCAATTTATAGCTCAATGCTACAGATAGGCGAACCCAAAAGTCAGTGAATGCAGGACCTTGGTGTTGTTACACTTACTGAGTCGCATTTTCATCAATCGAATAGTGACTTTCTACAGTGCAATAGATATACCTCTCACATTAGTGCTATGATGTGAAGTGAGAGAAAACACACACGAATTATTGAAATTGTACTGTGTCTGTATCATGATTTTCAAGTCTTTGTGAGCTACCATAGCTTTTCAGATTAAACGCTGAAGCAGATATTCTGTAAAGGAAAGAACGGTAGAAAGTGGACACTTCTCTCAGGAATGGTGTAGAAAGGTGTGCCAAGTGTCTGACACACGAGCAAGATGGCAAAGAGGTGGTTGGTGGGTGGCTGTGTTAGAACTGTGAGGGACAGGGGACACAGGTCAGGTTTCATTCCTACTAACAGCTATTTATCGCTAACTATGAGGAGTGGCTCTTGCCTCCCTCTTCCTTTTGAAGCCCCTTCCCCAAGTGTGAGAACAAAGAGGTTCCCAGAGTCTAGGTGCTAAAAGTCCCTTTTTGTAATTATCCCTGTCCCAACTCCCAGCCTTGCTGCTGTGGCTCCTGCCAAGTCCCAGGTCTCTTGAGGGCTGGTGTCCTTTCAGAGCATTGCATCTGCTGCATTTTCTTGGAGCAGACCCTCACAAAGGATAGGGAATCAGATGGTCTTGGCACCTGGAGCTTTATTGAATTTGCTCTGAAGAGTTACCAAGTGGTTCTGGCATGAGAAGCATCCTTGATTAATTCTCTGGATTGGCGGCGTGTTTGCTTAGAGCAGGAGACAGAGACCAACAGAATGATAAAGGTGTTTTTTCAACATTGCTGTGCCTCTTTCTTCAGCTCTCACATGCTTGATGGCCCCTGCGCTCCTTGTCATGGCCTTAACCTAACCCCTAATTGCCCGAGGGTTCAATGGTGTCCCATGAGACCCTACCATCCATGACAGAGCCAAGTGTTTCAGACTTCTCTGTCATATCTTCTTCCTACCAAGTTTAAACAAATTTTTCATAACACAGAATTTTTTTTCTTTAAAGAAAACGGGAAAACTGAGAAAAATAGGAAAATATTCAATAATATGTATAATATATTTCTTGTTTCAATCCTAGCATTTTTTGTAAGGAAGTAAGTAGTGAGCAAAAAGAAGAGTCAGTGAATAAATGAATAGACAGAAACCAATTACAAATGGATGTTTGATTTCATTTCCATAAGGCCCTGCCAAGCGACTGATTGGCTAATCTAAGAAAACAATTCACATCCAGAGGTTTATGGCAAAAAATATCCTAATGTATTTTCTCTAATAAATGCACAAATAATTCTAAGGCTTGTGATAATATCATATGTAGAGAGATTTGGCACATTGTTGGAGCTTAGTCCTCTTAAATCACATAAGAACTATTCACTCTGTTTTATTGGCTCAGATTTTCAAAACATGTCCAGAGCAGTGGCTGTAACATTTCCCTTCTGCCCTTCTCTCTCTTCATGTGGAAGATGGTACTTGGTATGGGTGCAGATGCCACAGGTTAAGGAAAGACGTACAACCTGAAATGAACATGCCTAGTAAGATTGCTGACACTCATTCCAGGATGGCACTAAAAGGCTGATTAGCAGATGTACAGTCCAAAGACAAATGCTGTGTAAAAATAAAGGAGAATAGCTGAGGGCCTAGTAGAAGTAAGAAAGAAGCAATGGGATGGGTTAAGAACTAGGCAATGTGAAAGGGAATATGGGAAGAAGGTATAGATGAACTCAGGCGACTGAACAAAGATGAATGAATGAGAAAAGTTGGTCAATGGCCAATCGGGACTAGTGTGTCTTCTCGTGCTTCTCTTAGCCACTGTTTGGAGTGCTTGCCCAGGTGGTGGCAGGACCTTAAAT
>NW_007729793.1:86933-94798 GCF_000696425.1 Galeopterus variegatus | reverse complement strand
TGGGCTTTAATTCTGACAGATGGGGAGGAATTCTGAGTGAATGCGAGTGTCTGGAGCACCTGCTTGCCATCCTGTGAGGTGAGCACCTCAGCCCAAGTCTTCTTTACTACACAGACCTTTCAGCCCCTAGAATATGAACACAGAAGAAGTAGAGAGGAGACCCACAGCACCTTCCCTTCTTCACACTTCTTGTGATTTTTTTTTTCCTTGCAGCAGACAGAAAAGGGATGAGAGAGCAAATTCTGGTCAAAAAATGACAATTGGTTTCTGTTGATACTTATATGCCATGGGTTGCTTTCAAATCCAACTTCTGTAATATGTCTTCAGCTGTTGTGCTTAACAACACTGATGAGTAAGAGCTTCTTTTAAAAGGAAGAAAAATAATGCACAGCAGGGAAGTTGAAGCAAAATGTATTTGGGGACGGAAACGCATTTCTTGAACATGCTTAAACTGAGAACTTTTTCTTTTATCCTTAAAAGCAAGATAATTTTTTAGCGGCAGTAATATGTTAGAAGTTAAACATAACTCTCTGGTAATGCATTGAATGGCAAGAATTTTTTTCTAGGCCCCTTTCCCCTTCACCTCAGTAAAATCTCTAGGACCAAGAATTGCTTCTTGGTCAACCTTTCTGTGAGGTTCAGGATGCAGCTCAGGAGGTGGGGAGAGATTCCTGTTATGGGCTACTTTGTGTATGTTCATGAAATGCTATGTGTATGAAAGTTCATTTGCTTATTTTATTAACCTTCTATTTGCATTTGAGTTGTATTAGATTCCACTCTAGCCAAATTTGCTTCAGTACTAAGTAGTATATTAAACACTGCCATTTATTAAGCACTTCCTGTGTATAAGGTAATGTAATAAATGTGATATTGCTTAATCCTCATAACCATCATTTATGCTAGGAACTATTAGCATTTGCCTGTGCCCCAGAGCTAGTAACACAGCAGGGACCAGAAGCAACATCCTTCTGACCCTAAGGCTCATGCTCCCAACCAATAATGCATACTGTCTCCCATTACTCCTTCCCATCCATTGGCCCCTCTTCCTTAAGGAACAAAGTTTGTAGGGGAAGTGTAAATGTCAAACAGATAAAAGCTATGAGTTACTTTAGGTATGTTCACTGCTTTTTTCAAATAATGACTATGCAATGAAGTAGGATATGGTTTTTCTCCCAGTGTTTCCTGAGTTAAGATGTGGATGACCTGTTTTGAACCATATACAGTGATGTTGGTAGTACAGCTAAATCAGGCCTTCAATTCTAATCCGACACTCCAGCTAGGCAGCAGGATCTGCCTAGATCCTACTTAAGAAATGGCCACACTTTTTCTAAATTGTGCAAAGCCCTTACCTAGTTACACCTATCAATTCATAATGGAGAATAGATGAGTGGGGGAATTGGAAGTCCTGAAGCAGATTCTCTGCACGGAGTTCATGCTGGGCCAATCAATAGAAAACTTCCTACTATACATCAAATTTTAGATCACTGCCGAAGTATCACATTTACTTTTTTATTTTTCTGTTTTTTTTCTCATTAGTTTCCTATCTATTTTCTGTTTTACTTTTCATTCTCTATTTTTTCCCCACTACTTTTTGGACGGTGCTGATAAGTCTAGATTTTTCCTATATCAAGTTAATAGCCCACAGTAGCTTAAGCATAATATTTGTAAACTATATTACAAAACAATATGATGGTACTGCAAAAAGTTCATTGAAAAATAGAATTAAAAGATAATGTGAATCATTCTGTGAACTTTCTGAAGTACTCTCATATTTGCAAAATTCATGTAGTTCTGATGTTACTTGTCAATTCCCTCCCAATGAGGTACTGATGAATCCTGTAGCCAGATGNTTTACTGTCTGCTGCTTCTGTCATCCTCAGGTGGGTCCCTTAACGTTACAGGGCTCTAAGTGTCATGATGATCCATGCCCCCTTGCTTTAGACTGGTCCCTTTCTTAAACCAGAGTTGATGCTTGAATCGCAGAGTTTCGGTTCATGTTTGAGCTGATTTCAAGTTTGTTGCTATAATGCAAAGACAGGATGTTCAGCCTCACCAACCTCATGATGATCCATGCCCCCTTGCTTTAGACTGGTCCCTTTCTTAAACCAGAGTTGATGCTTGAATCGCAGAGTTTCGGTTCGTGTTTGAGCTGATTTCAAGTTTGTTGCTATAATGCAAAGACAGGATGTTCAGCCTCACCAACACAATGTGCTATCAGCAAGTTCTATATCCCATTGCACATATGTTTACACACTGGGAATGTTATGATTGTCCGGCACAACAAATAGCAAATTGGCAGCCTCCATTGCCATTGTCTGTAAACATGGATGATATGACTTAGTAGGTGGGGTTTTATAGACCTTCCTGGAATTGGGGAAAAAAAGAAAAATAAAATATTTGGGGACCTGGAGGATTCTTTCTACCCCTCCTTTATTAGGATTCCAGAAAGAAAAGCAGAGTCTTTGGAGGAAGACTGAGTTTGAATTCCAGCTTCACTGGATAGAAATTATATGACTTTAGCTTGTCGTGCCTAAAGTTCTCATACATAAAAGGGAGATGATACCTACTACCCAGGGTTGTTGAAAGAATTTAAGAGTTTACTGCCTATGTACATACAGTACAGTCAGTGAATGTTAATGTTTTCCATCATGATTGTATTTTTCTATTTCCTGATGTCAAATGTTCCCCTAAACAATGGGCTAAAGATCCCATACTTGTTATTTCAGTGAGGTTCTTCTCTTTAACTGTTTTGCACTCACACAAAGAAGGGCTCAACAAGACACATTTCTCAGATTCATCTTAGAGAACCTTTAAGACCATATTTGAGTCGATGGCTAAAATGTTGCAGTTGCGAGACAGCTTTCAATAAGCTGTGCCAGCTTGACAACAGCACTTCTGTCCATGGTGTTGGCAAAAAGCTGTGCTCTTCAGCTCATGATGTAAACCACACTCATCTTCCCTGCAAGAAGAACAGACAGAAGGTAGCTGAGTGTGGATGGATCATTTCTTATTAAAGTCTTCTCTAGTGCCAGGAACTTGTTTTATATCCCTTATTCCAACTTGGCAGCTTAGGCTAAAGCTGTGACCCAGTTGACATCTTGAGAATCTTCCTTTTCCTTTTGTAAACTTAAACAGAAGGGGTCATGGCATAAGGGTCCAGTAGGCATAAGGAACATATCTAGATTGAGGTGTAGTTTGTTGAACAGCAAACATGACCAGTTTTATTTATACTGAGAAAGAGTCTATGCTTTCCAAGAAATAAATCCCCTCCTCCCCCCATCTGGATAGCTTTCCAGAAAAATCAATAGCCATACTAGCAGTCACCAACAAAAAATCCTCAAGGCAAATATCTGCTTAAAAGACCTGATCATGCCTGATACCTAGTTATAGTTCTGAGAAGGGAATTAACTTTTGTTGAACTGTATTATTTAGCATTTTTAGAGCATCCGTGTTGCCAACATGGGTATAGGTGGAGATCTGCAAATGGCTTGGTCACTGAGCTATTTTATATCACCTTTCCAAGTGGCTTTTAGAATATAGTATTATTTCTCTGCTATCAGAGAAATTGAATTTGAATATTAGTAACTACTTCTGACCATAATAACAATTTATGATGGTTAAAAATAATAATGAAGCTTTATTGAACACTTATAATATGTCAGGGGCCATTCTAACTTCTCGACATGCCTTATTTCACTTAATCCTGACAATAATCTTATGATTTAGATACTGTTTTTGTTTTCATTTTATAAAGAAGGAAACTGAAGTTCAAAATTATATAACATGTTCAATATCAGAGAGCAAGTTAATAGTGAAGTCAATACCATAATCTAGATCTAATTCTCAAGTCTAAGTTCCTAATTCTTCACTAAGTACTTAACGACTAAAAGGGAAATTAGAGACCATCTAATATCACCTCTTCATTTTAATGAACAGGAAACGGATGTCCAGAGAGCTGAAGTAATTTATCCAAAGTCACACAGTTACCTGTTGACAAGTCCAGGATAAAGAATTCAAATCTCCTAATGCTTATAAATGTGAATATACTCCTTTCTCCTGCACTACAATCAGGGTTGTTTCTCCCAGTCAACTTTACGTTTGCTTTTTGGGAATATTTTATTTTTATGCTTTCTAAGAGAAAGAAAGAAAGACATGGAGAGAGAAAGCAAGGAGAGAGTGATGAGTGGATGGAGAGAGGATGAGAGGAGGAGGAGGGAGAGAGAGTGAAAGAAAGGAAGGAAGGAAAGAACAGAGAGTGGGAGGAAGGGAGGGAAAAGAAGAAAGGAAAGAAAGAAAGAGAGAAAGAAGATAGAAATAAAGCAAGAAAGAAAGCCAGTCAAAATTCAGATTCAGGTCAGTTATATCAAACAAAATGTCAGATTTACATGATGGAGGCAGCAGGTGTGAGGCTGCAGATATTGAACAGGAATACACTCCTGTTCTTAATCACCCACTGTTAGCAATGATTCCTTTTGTAAGAAGTGACGTTTGCACATACTGCTTAATGCCTGTAAGGTCACCTGGAAGGTAATTTCTTTGCTCTCACTCAGGGTGTGCAGGGGCCACAGGCCAAATTCTTCCCATCTTGTCAAAGTTCAATGCTTTTCCTCCTAGAAATCAGAGAATGGATGAGCTTTTACCTTTTTTCTTTTTTCTTTTTTTTTTTTTTTTCCACATCTTGTGAAACACTCAAAGTATTATCGCATGCAGCTGATCTGGAATCAAGAGGTAAACGCACCACAAAACCAGCTCTTGTTCAACAGAGCCACATGTGTAAGTCCCAATTGTATTGACTTCTTTGTTCACATCTTTGTATCCTTGGCCTGGCATTTTAAATGCTGCTGTCCTTGTCACTCTCTTTTTTAAACCTTCTTGCATTTATATTTTGTCCTCTCTCTATACATCCCTGTCCTTCTCTGTTAGTTTTACTTCCACTAAAATTGCCTCCCTGCATTTTTTCCAGCTCTCTAATTTCTTTCTTTGGAAATATTCATTGCTGCCTGCTTAATGGCAGGTCAGTGAGCAGAACTGTGTTATATTCAAACCATTTCCACAAACCTATTCTTTGACTCTTTCATATGAAAGTTTCAGAGAATGTGTCTGCTTTGTTAGTGGAAGAAAAGTAGAAAGAGAAATTTCTGCCTTTTGCCATAATAGGATTATCTGAAAATATCACAGAGGTGTTTACCCTAAGAGGGAAAGGTAGATTTTACAACATCCGTAGAAAGAATGGTCTTAGGCAGAGCTGAAGGGAAATGTATTTGACTCAGAGAAGATTTCTGTTTTAATAGGGAAGACTGAAGCCCAACAACAATAAATTGTACACCTGCTTTTAGAGTTTAATGGATGATTTAATCAAATGTGTTTTAATTGAATCATTTACTGATGTAAATTATTATTGTCATCATTAGCCTTATTGTTACCAAACTACTGCAGAATATAAACTTGGTACCAGGCATTTTGCGGGGGGAATTGAGGAAGCCATGGTAATTAATTATAATTTTTAAAATCTTTATTTCAATGAAATAAAGTTCTAGACAAACAAACTAACTGAAGGTTCTGGCTCTCCAATTAGCATGTATGTGAGGAAGCCATGGTAATTAATTATAATTTTTAAAATCTTTATTTCACTGAAATAAAGTTCTAGACAAACAAACTAACTGAAGGTTCTGGCTCTCCAATTAGCATGTATGTTATTAATCCAACCACATTTTCTTCAACCCCTGGGAACACTTGTGGGAAGCAAAGCATATAATTGAACAACAAAGACAACACTGTGGCCAGTAAATTCATTTATATGTCCATGGCAGAAGCAATAGACTACTTTGAAATACCCTGTGGCTAAACTGTTCATATAGCAGAGGAGAAAATTATGCGGATCAGTTTATGCTCTTATCCAATCTCTCCCTGCCATCATCACCAACTCCTACCCTCTCTTTGGTAGTTTAATTCTGCTATCTAAACACCCCATGCCTTTCTAAGGTGTATGCACATTTATACGAAACAAAAAGTGTCTAATTTTCACCTGTGTCCATAGCTGTGTTTGCGGCCCATTTATTGTCTCTTAAGTACTAGATACTGTGCTAAGTACTTTACTCACGCTATCATTTAATTTCCTCATCAACCTATGTGGTGGGTGTTACTATCTCTATTTTACAACAAGGAAACAGGCTCAAGCAGGTTAAATACGTTGCTTAAAAGTACACAGCTGGTAGCTGACAAAGCTGGGATTCACACTGAGGTATGTGTGAACGTCTTTCTACTAGTATATATTACCCTTAAATTTTCTAAGAAACATCTGCTGCTTTTTAGGATCCTAAAGCACTCTTTATGTTTGGTGTTAGAGTGACAAGAGCATATTAATGAGTTTTTACCATCTAAGTTTCTTTTTTAACTTAATTTATTCTGGCTGTGTGCACATTTTCCATGTAATCAAATGAATTTACCATGGGCCTCTTTAAATTTATCATTTTCATGCCTGACAAATACATGTCAACACAAGGTTCCTCTGATCTATTTTGATCAACTAAGCCTAATCTAAATCACAAGATGGCCATGTTCTTAAATATCTACTTTGAGAATATTGTCATTCCTTCAGAATAACATTCATCCAGAGCCCCATTATGATTTAAATCCTATCCAACTCAATGCAGCATTTCATTATTACCAGTAACTGTGGTAGGTATGCTGGGAATCTAAAAATAATTAAAACCTGGTTCCTGCTCTTAAGAAGCTTATACAGAAGAAAAAACAGATTTTGCTCGAATAAATCAAGAGGTGAGCAGGGTATTGAGGCTACAGAGAAACAATGGCTTTTGAGCTGGACATCGAAGGATCAACAAGATTTGTGAGGGGGATAAGGTAAAAAACAGATTTTGCTCGAATAAATCAAGAGGTGAGCAGGGTATTGAGGCTACACAGAAACAATGGCTTTTGAGCTGGACATCGAAGGATCAACAAGATTTGTGAGGGGGATAAGGTGCAAGAATATTTATGGCAGAGAAGAAATGCAAGTGTGCAGAGCATAAGCAGATCCCAGCAGAGCATAAGGCATATGTAAAAATACATGTTGAGCCGAAGTCATACCTGACAAGGTGAGCTGGGACCAGGCTGAGATGGAAGAACTTCTTCAGCTCCCAAGAGAAGCTCGATCTTCATTCTCTTGGTAGCAGGAGGCCTAGGGAGGATTTTAGGCATGAGAGTAATGGGAACACATCTCTTAGAAACATAACACTGACAGCCGAATGAAAGCAACATGAAAATGGAGAGAAACTGAAGACAGGAGGGTGCTGCAATGGTTCAGATAAATGAGGATGTATTTCTGGACTAAGGCAACAGTGGTAAGGGAGAAAAAAGATGTGGATGCAACGTTCTTTAAAAGTAGACCAAAAACTGCTTTGGCTGATTGGATGCACGATATGAGGAAAAGGAAAAGTCAAACATGACTCAGAGGTTCTTGTCTAAGGCAGCCGAGCAGCTGATGCTTCTGTTTACTGGAGAAAGAAAGCTTGCGATGGTGAGGGAGCCTGGTAGGTGATGAATGTGGTTGGATGCTTTGGGTTTGCCGCAGCAGTCTGTGGAGGATGATAGTAAAAATCCTCATTAATTCTCATCTCTAATGTATAATGCAAATCACAAAGAGGGATTGCACAAAACCTCCATGAAATAAGATGGTTTATATTTTCAGCTTCCCAGTTATGTGATTTCCAATAGGGAATTTCCAGTTGGAGTGAAACATAGTTGTTCAGGAGGAAATAAAATGATGCTGAGAAGACTCACAGAGTGAATTCAGCAACAGAGAAAACACTCCCAAATAATCAATCTTTTAACTACGAAAATCCCAGGCTACAGCTAAGATCATGATC
>NW_007729793.1:75756-86539 GCF_000696425.1 Galeopterus variegatus | reverse complement strand
CACTCCCAAATAATCAATCTTTTAACTACGAAAATCCCAGGCTACAGCTAAGATCATGATCGCTTCCACTGGACACTTCAAATCTCTGTATAAAACTTCTCAGTCATCTTTTAAATTTTTTTCTTGGAACTTATGAATTTTTTTTTATCCATGTGTTTTGATCAGGATGAGTGGATTAGGTTCATTCCACAAAACTGGGGAGGTCCAGGCCATCAAAACATGGATGCATATTCAGGCCCATCTTAGATACTTCACTTACCATTAATATGCTAGAAAGTGGTTCTCAAAGTGTGGTCCCTGGACCAGCAGTGCCAGCATCACCAGAGAATCGGTTAGAAATGTAAATTATAGGACCCTGACCCAAAGCTACTGAGTCAGAAATGCTGAAGATAGGACCCAGCAAGGTGCATTTTTACAAGCTGTCTATGTGATTTTCATGCTTGCTAAAGTTTGTGAATCACTGCTTTGGTCCCAGAGCTAAAAACTGATGAAAAAATATATGAAAAGTAATCAAAAAGGAGAAAGGAAGTATAAAGAAAGTCAGTATTCACTTTCTCTTTGAACAAGTTAATGTATATTCTTTGGGGATGTAACAATTATGCTCCTATCGCTTTCAATATCCATTCAACAGATATTTGTTGGAATCCAGTTAGTGCCTGGGACTTAGCTAAGCATGGTATGTCAGTATGTGAGAGACTCTGTGGTTGTTCTATGTTCTAAAAGTCAAAAACAAACAAATAAACAGACAAAACCCAGAAAGAAAATAAAAGTATCATTCATCTTAAAGGTAATAAATGTTGTGGCTTCAGAGCATCAGATAGGTCTGACTGTTTTTGGTTCCAACATCAATTAGAATGCTTGGTGAGCACCCCCGCAAGAAGTGCAGTGAAGGGGCCTGGCTGCACTCAGTCTGGCCAGGAATCCTCAAGTTCTAGGACACTAGCACTTCCTTCCCTGGACAGAATCACCACCCATCAAGTATCCCACCAATAAGCTCTGTGAACTAGAAATATCAAGACCCATTTGATTCATCTTGCAATGACCATTGTTGCTTAAGGGGAGATGGCTTTCAGTCCCTCCATCAATGTCACCTGATGATCCCTTGGAGTTCAGCTAGGGAAATCATCTCTCAGAATCTGACGTGTTTGAAACCCAAGTGCATTTCAGTCAAGCATTGGAAATGTCAGAATTGCCTCTGCTGATTCCTCTCTCTCCTCTTTTATTTCTAGCACACCCCTTGCTTCACTGTTTACCACTTTTATCTTCTCTCCCTTACAGCTTTTTTTTTTTTTTTGGTTCTGTCCAAGCTTTGAAAACATTGCTGTTCCTTTTTGTCGCCCCTCATTGCTGGCTCCCTGTGTGTCACTGACCAGTGCTTATCTCCAACGTATTGCACATGTCTTGTTGTTTCTTTAATAATGCATGCTCTCGTCATTGGCAGCAAACAGGCTCAGGTCTGGCTACCCAGGCTAGAGGTTTATCCTGCTGACTTGGGTCTCCTTTGATGTATGAGGACATTCGGGGCTCAGCATCAGATTTTTAGCTTCTTTGATATGCTCTTCTTATTCCGATTTGATGTATACTATGTTCCTTTTATGTTCAAGAGGAACCAAATAAAGAAATGTCCCTCTGCATCTCACATCTAATTTTTGCCTAAGTGCTCTCTGGTGCTGTGAGTGCAAGGGAGTGGCTCTTTTAACAGTGTATGATATAATTTCACTAAAGAAAAACAAATATCAGACAGGCTGAGTGTAGTCATTCATAAGGTCTTAGGCAGCTCTTTATTTCTCTCGTTTGCCTCATGTTGCATTTTCATAAATGGTTCTTTTATACAAGGAAAATTGGCTGAGGATACAAATAAGTCAAATTCTAAAAGAGGCTTAATAGTTGATAATCACTTAGGATGTTATGATTAGATATATTATTAATTTTTTAAAGCTGCATAGCCGAAACCAAGTACTGAGTGATTTGTTGGAAGCCTGCGGTGTGCAGCAGGGCTGCCTGAACTCACCTGTGGATTAAACTGAGCCAGATGTTGATTGCCCTGCAGACTTGATGGAGGGAAATTGGCAGATGGTAATTCTGCCCTGACCTTCCATCTTTCAGTTTCCACCTGCTCCCTAATATCTGGCCACTAATAGATTAAGCCTTTCATCTGGGCATAAGCCAATAAATAAAAACACAAAAGAATATGAAGTGAATCATAGATATACTTATTTAATTTTTATGAACCTTTACTGATGAGAAAATCAAATAAGCTTATTCTTGTTAATGAAGTTTGTGGGTGATATGAGTATTTTATTCGTTTTTAATATCCCCAAATTTATTTAACTAGGTATTTGAGAGATTTATATCTAGAAAGTTGAATAGAAAATCTATTAATTAGTATTACCTTAGTAATATTCTTTAATTAAGCTCTCTTGCATAAATTGAAACCGTTGGGTGAAAGAAGTTTTAATTTTGGAATCATATTTGAATATATTAATTTTTTATATGTGCACAGTATTCACATTGCTTTCACATGCTTTCATTCATTTGAATCTTATTTGGGTCATAAGGACAGGACCGTTATTATCAGTCCCATATTACATACAGAGGAGGCTTGAAGATTGGTGGGTGCTGGGACTGAAGTTTTCACCTACTTCAACGCTCTCTATAGTATATCAGGTCCAACGTCACTCCTCTTGCAGTGCACAATTTGGTTAAAAAAAATGTTAAAATTGCTTTTTAAATACATTAAAAATTGGTTATCCATTATAACAAAAAACAAAGAACCCTGTATGAATTATAATTCTTAGATTAGGTGTGTGTTTTTGTTGTAGTTGACTAGAAAGTAACGCTGTAAAAAATTGTAGCAGATATCAACAGCTAATTTTTAATCTGTCCTTTAAATTTAACTCTGGATTTTTTTTCCCCTAAATCTGATTCTTTCATTTTGTCATCAAAAATTATTACTTTACACCTGCCGGAATGAGGGGGGTGCCACAGGCCTTGACCACGTCCCACCCCCCCTTTCTCTTCATCCCATCTCATTTCCCTCCCCAGTCTCCTCTCCTCTTCCCCGGCAGCTGCTCTACAACAACATCTGAGAATGTAAAAGAATAATATTAACAAATAAATAAATTTTTTAAAAAATTACTTTAACACTTATGATTGGTCAATCTTATTTTTGCTCTTTTCGCAACTATAAATCAAGTGGAATTCTTGTAAATTTTAGGCTATAGCCTTTGATAATGGTTAATTGCTGAGCCCCAAGCATTTTCTGTGATATGGACCATGACAGCTGAACCTGAGTATGGCAGTCACACAGACCAATGTGGTAAAAAGCTTCATCCATGTAGGTCCAGGTGATGCGAGTGAGATGGAGAACAGGAGTTGCTAATCAAATGTGGGATATAAGGCCATTTTGATTATTGATTAGCAAAATTTCTTACAGAATTAGAGAATCTTGAAAAATTCTTAGAACGTATTGAATGGTTGTACCATCCATTTTCTGATCAATGAATAAATTCCTTCATTCTCTACAGCTATAACCCTTGGATTTACCCATGTAGTTAGCTAGTTATAACTGGATATGGTTTAGATCACTGGTATTCAAATGGGAATAATTTTGCTCTTCTGAGGAATCTGGCAATGTCTAGAAATATGAGGGGTATTATCTTTTAATTCTATTTTTCTATGAACTTTTTAAGTACCCTTCTATTTTACGTTGTCACAACTGAGAGTGTGTGTGAGGCGTGCTTCTGGCATCTAGGGGTAAACGCCAGGGTTGCAGCTAAACATCCTACAATGCACAGGGCAGCCCCGCATCACTAAGAATTATTCTGCCCAAAATCTCGAGAATGCCTAGGATGTCAATAATGTTCAGTTTGAGAAACCCTGATTTAGACAAATTAAGTTGCTACAAAAATCCATAAAGTTCAACTCCCTGAAAAACTATTTTTTGGGGACATATACCTGTAAAACAATGATGATATGCTCTATGAACTCTTTTTAGATAACTAAATGGGTTTTACATTTCATGTTATGCATATGTGTTAGTGCTAATAAGCCAGCAGTTTTCAAAATGTTTCTGAACAGAGACTCTTTGAAAAGGCCAAGAATTTATGAGACATAATTTTTCGGTTACTATTTGCCACTTCCTAAATATATCATTAAAAAATTTATCTTAAAATAAACGTGAGGTGATGCCCATTATTTTATTATTGACACTGTATGCCCCAGACACCTGGCCCCTGCCCCACCCCTCCTCATTCCTTTCTCTCTGACTCCCTGATTCTGCAGTTTTGATAGCATTGTCTGAAGCTATATCTTCAGACCTTAGCATATTGTCCTTATACCAATAACTCTAGGCATATATATTTGCACCCTCTAGGTTTCAGTTTGTTTATACTTTCAGCTTTCTTCCCAAAGAATCACAGTGTATGCTAGCACTAGGCGACTTGGTCATCTAGTAGATTCTACATTCTAATCCTAGGCTGTCTCCAAACTTGAGTTTGTCTCTCTACTACCATAAGCTTCTTCCCGCTGTGTGCTCATATTCTGGCCCCATGAGGCTGATACCTTTTCAACCCCTTCTCTAATCTGCACACCTTCCTGCCTGGACAGCCTGTCAGGCCTTTGCTGTTCATAATATTTCCCCTTCAGCAGTTTTCTTGGCTACCTTGCTGATTGCTTTTCCACACCAAGAAACTCCCGGCCTGACTTGCCTCTGTGTGTGCATGTGTATGCACGTGTGTGTGTTAAATAGCTCTTGTCTTCCTTCAGTGTCTTCCCTTGTACCCCACTTTGCACTTTTCTATTTCGGATCTGTCTTTTCCATGAGCAGGGTGGGCAGTGAGAGCTCTGGATCTCCGCTCTGCCTGGCTGCAGGAGCTACCTGCTCATCAGAGCCCCAGGTGGATAAGACCATACGTATACTAATGCTCTCTAATCCCTGCAGCTTTGTCATGTTCAGAATTGCTCAGTTCTCACCCAGCCCTTACCAGTTTCTCATCACCCTCTTGATGAGCCGAGCTGCCTTTCTCATTTATCACATTGGGAATAGCAATCCACCTTCCCTGCTTTCCCTCCTGGGCCACCTGCTCAGCTGCCAGCCATTGAGATTGGTACTTGCCATTTCCTCCATTGGGTTTGTTCTGGCCTATTTGGGCATGTTCACTAAAAACATCACTCTTGCTGCCCCGTGCTGGGGCAGGAAGCTCCATTATAGACTCTCTGAGGATCCTTCTTCTGCCTCCTCCGTGCACCAGCCCAGCTTCATTTGTGAGTGAGGAAGCAGCCTGTTTGTTCTGGCCTATTTGGGCATGTTCACTAAAAACATCACTCTTGCTGCCCCGTGCTGGGACAGGAAGCTCCATTATAGACTCTCTGAGGATCCTTCTTCTGCCTCCTCCGTGCACCAGCCCAGCTTCATTTGTGAGTGAGGAAGCAGCCTCCCTAGGGGAATTCTCAGGAAGCCCCACCCCCTGTAAAATACATTCACTTCTGCCAGCGGGACCAGAGAGACCTCAGCACAGCTAGGATGACTCCCAGCAACTCTCTCCCTCTTTTCTTCCTCTTTCTATTCAGCCCAGAGTTCTCTCTGGAAACTCTGGAGTGTCTATTGCATATGGATCACACTGCCCTCTCTGATCTTAATTACAATGCTGCCACTGCTTGTCTCTTACACACTAAGAGTGGCTAGCTCTGAAAAGAGAAAATGCAAGCCCTGTTTTCCTAATGCCTGGACATTAATGTCACAAAGCTCATCTGGACTAATGAGAGAAGGAAAGGGCTGTGGACACCACCAAGTAATATGTGTGGACATTATAATGATTTCCGGAAGGCCTGATCACACATTTAATATTTTACTCAAGTAAATTATTCCCATTGTATGTATTCTGAGGCAGATATTAGTGACGAATTACGCAGTGGAGACTCCTGGCCGCCAGTGAACGAAAGGGCCTTTCAAGAAGGTGTTCTACACAGCACTCCCCATTGCTGTCATACAATGTGCTCCTAGCATTGGCATCGCCTGGGAACTTGTTACAAATGCAGCCCTGGGACCCTCCCCAGACCTACCAACTCGCAATGTGCATTGTAACAAGATTTCCAGGTGCTTCCTGTGTACATTACAATATGGGATGTTTTGTTCTTTCTGTTATCACCTTTAATCCTCAGAACAACCTTCGAGTGAATTTCCCATTTTACAGATGGGGAAATTGATGCTCTGAATGCCAAAGAGATTTGCCTGGTGTCACAGGAAATTGAACACTGCCTGTAAAGGCTAAACTATGTACCACTGCTGCATAGGTATTTACGAGGAAGTTGGCATTACTTTTTTTTTTAATACAATGTTAAATATTAGGAAGGAAAATGTTCTGATCTCTAAGACGTCAAATTGCCAAATGGAAAAGAAATGTCAGTGGGAGACTTAAAGACTCTGCTGAGCAGAGACATGAAGAGATAATACATCCTAACTGAGATAGAGGGTTCAGGATAGTTTGTAGCCATGTGGCAGAAAGAGGACGCACTGGGGCTGTCTACAGTCTGGCAGTCCAAAGACGGTCACAGCAAGATAAATTATGTGTTAAGGAGATAATTACTATGGCCTTTCCTCTGAACAGCAGCTGGAAATAGGCAGGAACAGATGGAGCCAGAAACAGTGAAAAGGTTGTAGGGCAGCCTCAAAGGAGAGACGGCGCCCTCAGAGCAACAGTTCAAAGGAGAGCCCCAGAGGATAAGATGTGGACGCATATTTTGCCCATAGGATTGCATAGGCCTTTTAACCCTTGCTCTAACTAGAATTTTATAGTTAGAAGAAAGAAGAAAATGAATCAATGAGATTTATTTTATGATTGCACTTCTGTTGACAGGGATAAATTTATATGTTTTCCTTAATGCTTATCCCAATTGTCTCTTCCCAGGCGAAGCATAACAACTAGGTCCAAACCATCTTACACAAGAAAGACCATCCACCTGTATTCAAGAAGAGAGTTAAAATTCAGAACATCTTCTTCCCCTACCCTTACAGTTGTAGCAAATAGTACAATGCCTCCAAAGTCACTCAGTTTAGGAGGTTGTCTATCCAAATTTTCACCTGATCATCTTTAAGTGGATATTTAGATGCCAAATTTTAAGCTCAGCTGTCTCCATTCACTTTTCACAAATGTTAGTATTAAGAGCCAATAGGAAGATGAAGGCTTTAAGGTAGAATAGTAACACAGATAGACTCACTGCTTAGATGCCTCTATTATTACCGCTGTTAACCCTCCCCAGTTTCAAAAAACAGATTCCAGGGGCTGGAGTTTATTCTTGATTTGACTGCTTGCTCAGCTGCCTCCCTACGACTACCCTCCACTGGGTTCTTGACATGCACAAACTTATTGATGGCAATTGTAGCTTTCCAAGTGCAAAAACATCTTGAGCAGCAAGGAATTCTGCCACTCTGGTTGGTCTCTTGACTTTAATCAAGAGAATTCTAAAGCACTATTTCTTTATGTGGTGTTTCAACAGATGTTATTTTGAGTTACTAAGAGTGTTGTAAAAAAAAGATAGTTTCAGTTCTAATGACCCACCTGGAACCACGAAGGAGAAGTTTATTAATTTTTCACATTAACAAAATCTACTTAGCACATAGACTATCTTCCCTTTGGAAAAATCTGCAGGAATTATTCATATAGCACAGAATGCTATACCCGATTGCTCCAAACAAAAGTTTAAAAATTATGCGGAAATGGAACCTTTTAAAAGTTGCATTTTGGGCACCCATATAAACAAAGAACTCTTTAGAAACCAATCCTCTATGTAGATTGAGATGTAAATTAAAACAAGTATCCCTCACTCCTACAGAGAATGAGGCAACAATAATAAAACAGTGCTATGTGTTGACTTAGCACTTCTGATTTCCAAGTGACATCACTATTTCATTATTATATTGCACACTCCACCTCTAAGCTCAGCAGACAGTCTACTGCTAAAATGCCATAAATGCAGTAAATGGGTTATGGGGGTACATTTAAGTAAATTACTTATGGTCTTGACTGAATAGCAGTGCATCTAAGGGACCCATAATTCCCACCTTTCAGACGCTAAGAAGACTTGGAAAGATCAATTGAAGAGGTGTGAACTGTGGCTAAACACTTTGCCTCTTCTTTTTAGCAAAAAGAATAATGAATTTCCTCTATACTTACTGAGCTCCTGTTGTTCCTACAAAGAATGGGAGCCATATGGGAGAGGAAAATTAGATCCAAAATTAACACACACTTTCCTCCTGGTTTGGTTAGAAAAGAAAGTGTAGCAGGGGAAAAGCACAAGTAAACACACCACTCAATATTTTGGAAGAGCTGCGATCTATCTATCTATCGATCTGTATACTTTCTCTAATCACAGGACAAAATACAGATAGTCACTTATCGCAGTGACCAAATAGTGTAGGTGGAGAGTATACATATCAATGAGAAAACTTAAGCTTAAAGTAAAAATAAAAAAAAAATACAGAATTTAGGAACACATTAGCTATAGGTTTAATTTTTGACATGTTACTTAATTTTCTAATGTCCCATGTTTTCTTGCTTGTAGTTCACATATATATTATGATGAGAAATAGCTTTATTTCAATTGATGCATATGGGCCATTGCTGTCGTTGCCTCTGTGCTCGAGATTCCCGCATAGGATTGAAGTTGGCGGGGGGGTGGGGAGGTTTGGATGTTGGCATTTTAAGATAATAAGGTCTATTGAAGTTTTAACACAGATTAATTCAACCTATTAAATAGCAGACCTCTGAGGGACGTGACAGAGCACAGGATCTTTCAACAGAGAGGAACTTGGGTCATCTCTATATTGGCAGAATCTATCAGAAGTCTCAATAAACATTTGCCTATTGACTAAATATTTGTTCAACTAATAAATGAATGAATAGGCCGGCCCGGTGGCGCACTGGATAGTGCGCCGCTTGGGAAGCGCGGTGGCGCTCCCGCCCGAGGGTTCGGATCCCACATACAGACCGGTCCCCGCTCACGGGCTGAGCAAGGCGCGGGAGCGGCACCGAGGGTTGCGATCCCGTTGCCGGTCCCCGGTCCAGTACGGGGGCAACACTGAGGGTTGCAATCCGTTGCCGGACATGGAAAAAGACAAAAAAGACCAAAAAATAAAAAAATAAAAATAAATTAAAAAAAATAAATGAATGAATAAATGATGAAAATGTATGAAGAAAGAACTGGGGCATAGCTGTTTTCTTGGGAAGGAAGGACAGCATGCAGTTTAGATGGGATGAGTTTTGGAAGTTAGGGAGCAAGCAGGGCTGACAAATCAGGGTTGGATTTAAGAGAAGAGAATGTGTCCAAAGGGTATGGCATAAAACCCCCAGGTCTTGCACTTTCACATGTGCCATTGCCAGCCCTACTAAGGGCAGAATTTTCAGTAGACCCATTTGAAGCACACATCCCTTCCATTTCTGAGGCTTTCATAAGAGTCGTTCACAAAGAACCAGATCTTTAAGAAAATGACATCAGACTAATATGCCCTCCCACTTTAAAATCTCTCCTGAGAGAACATTCATCCTCACTGCTTCAGAGTGTGAATCCACAAGGATAGTTCTTAGAAGCTTGGCAAGACTCTCTTGGATTTTCTTTCTTTTCTTTTCTTTTTTTTTTTTTTTTACCATTTTTTTCTTTTTGTTTTTAATAAGTGAGCTCAATATTTATAGTGCTTCTACATTCATTCATTTCAGGCTCATGAAAAGGGCTGTTTGCCTGCCCATTGAGTGTGAATTATAGGGCTGACATTTAGTGGTGCAGCTTCTTTTGCTCAGCACCCTCAACAATTGAGAGATGAGTTGAAACGGAGTGATATTGCATAGTAAATGCCTAACACAATGGGAACTCACTATTTCGATTTGGTTTTTTAAACTTAAGGCTTAAAAAAATAGCATGTGGTCTATTGACATTATTCTAAATTGTACTGTTAGGAGAACATTACATTTTTCATTTCACACTTTCTGAGTCTTAAGCACCATTACTGTATGGAGAAATCAGTCATTTTCTGATGATTCATGTGCAGATTTGTGCCAATCAGAATTGGGCATAATTATGTCAAGACTCTTCTTTCAAGGAAGTTCATTGAGGGCATGAAGAAAGGAAAGCTAAAAGAGAATCATCCTCTGTAAGTGTTCTGTGTAAATTCACAAACCATAAAGGTACAAGTAATTTNCATTTTCTGATGATTCATGTGCAGATTTGTGCCAATCAGAATTGAGCATAATTATGTCAAGACTCTTCTTTCAAGGAAGTTCATTGAGGGCATGAAGAAAGGAAAGCTAAAGGAGAATCATCCTCTGTAAGTGTTCTGTGTAAATTCACAAACCATAAAGGTACAAGTAATTTCATAGTACAATGAAAATCTACTTTGAATAGACTCTTGTTATAAACCACAGATACTGATACAGCCATCTGGGGATCACTTGATAGGGAGTTAATGACAAATCTGTGGGCACATTTATCTTTCTCAACTTTGCCTTGTGGCTGTGGACATAAGAAAACAGTCAATAACATATTTCTATGATTAATTTCCTATGAAAATCATTGATAATTTGAATCACTGATTTTTTTTTTTTTTTTTGTCTTTTTTCGTGTCCGGCAACGGATCGCAACCCTCAGTGTCGTGCCCGTACCAGACCGGGACCGGCAACGGGATTGCAACCCTCAGCGCTGCACCCGCACCTCGCTCAGTCAGTGAGCGGGAACTGGTCTGTATGTGGGATCCGAACCCTCAGGGGAGCGCTGCCGCACTCTCAAGCGGCGC
>NW_007729793.1:71035-75387 GCF_000696425.1 Galeopterus variegatus | reverse complement strand
TACCAGACCGGGACCGGCAACGGGATTGCAACCCTCAGCGCTGCACCCGCACCTCGCTCAGTCAGTGAGCGGGAACTGGTCTGTATGTGGGATCCGAACCCTCAGGGGAGCGCTGCCGCACTCTCAAGCGGCGCACTGTAGCAGTGCGCCACCGGGCCGGCCCCTGAATCACTGATTTTTATCACTGGCTTCTAGAGGAGCGCCGCCACGCTCCCAAGCGGCGTACTGTAGCAGTGCGCCACCGGGCCGGCCCCTGAATCACTGATTTTTATCACTGGCTTCTAGAGTAGATGGAAAGTCAGGAGAGATGTTCATTTGTCTGAGACCATTTATTTTGAGAAACAGCAATTCTAACAACATGATACTGAATCAGGAATGAGAATAACAGAAGACAGAACCCCATGAAAATGGGATGAGTGGCTGAGATATAAGAAGTGATAAATGTTTGTATGGATTTGTGTGTGAATAACAATCCTGTGTTCGTGTTTTATTCTCTCCGCCTCTCAAGGCTCTTTTTCCTTGAGGTCTATAAAATGTTGTGATGGATCTGCTCTTATTTTATTTTTACCTTAATTTTAGTCTCGAGTACATTGTGGTTTTAAATTCTACCACCATAAAAATATAAAATAAAACTAGAGTACAATTATTTCCCTTTGAGCACTTCCCTGCCTTTTCTCTCCTACTCAAAGAGCTTACTGTTGAATTTTTAAACAACAGCATTTTCATCTTCTTCAGCCTGACATAGTCATTCTGGGAAATGTGTGTCCATAGAGGGATTTTCTAGAGAGATTTGATTTGATTCCTACCCTTCTTTAACCTTAAAGGTACAAAAGGAAGTTCTCCAAGAACCTAAGGGACTTTGGCAAGTAATAGGAAACAAAAAAGTTCAAGATGGGTCGGGTCCCACAAAGGAAAATTAAATTTATTATTCTCACACAACAAGATTAGCAAATCATGCATAAACCCCAGCCACTCTTTTCTTTTTATTCTAATGAGTTTAGTGTGTAATAATGACGGTACAGGCTTCATCAGAATTCTGCCAGTGAAGGGGAATTTTTAAGCTCCGTTTGCAAATGAGATCTGCACCATAAACCATAGTCATCCATCATAGAGAAGTAGCTTGTGCCTGATAAAAGGCTGTTTTGGGCAGAGTCAATCAAATGAGCATTATCAGAGCTTGGTATTGCACTGTCCTTTACGTGATGGAGAAGGAACCTAATACAGTTATGGAACGTGATTTTTTCTTTTTTAATGCCTCTGCTCCTTTCGGAAGACTAAACTCTATTCTGACATGAACATCTCAGAGTGACATTCATAATCTTTGTTATAAAGAGAAACCTTCTATTTCTCATCTGTCAGGAGCAGTTAGAACTGTGTGGAGTTTTCGTGATATAGCTAACACTACAAAGAAATGGTCATCTAGCTAAAATTACAACTCGTAGCTGTTGATTATTAATGAAAGGCAGGCTGAGTACTTGTGTTAACTAAATGGATACTGACAAAGAATATAACTTTTGCTGTTCCTTGGCCATGGTTAAAGATCATAGCCATAATTATAAAATTTTGAGCTGATAAGTCATTTAGATACCATCTGATTTAGTGGTTTTCTAACTTTCGTTTAGTATTAGAGTCCATTTTTCAACCACATATTACAGGGCACCAGGATATACAAGAATGATCAAAATGCAGGAGATTTTATTTAGATAGAGACATGGGGCCTTCTCAGCCTTTCTAAGCTTTCCCCATTCTCCCCTCCTTGATGGGCATCTATAAGAATTTGAAATACGGTTACTTAGTTCTTTCAAAAATATTTACAGACTAAGCAACTAATAGACAAAATGATTAGTAGTTTTGAATAAGACTGCAGAACTCTCTAATTGCAAGGCAAATATAAAGATCTGGAGGATTTTACTTCTACACAGATGCTTCCCCACTGTGCAGGGCTTCTCCCTTACATTGTTCTACATCAGAGGTCAAAAGCCAATGCTTGCAGGAGCCAGATAGTTATCAGGAGTAAAGCAGGTGGTGCACTGAGAAGCCACCCCCCTTCCAGAAAGACAACAGCAACAACAGCTGTTATAGTTTCAGCTGATGCTTGTCATGTAAAAAATAGGGCCCGAAAATCCTCAATTTTTTTTTAAGCAAGAGAAACTTATGTTGAGTGAAATAAGCAAAGCACAGAGGGATAAATACTGTATGTACTCTCATAAATAAGAGCTAAGAGATAAAGAAGGAAGGAAAGAAAGACTACAGTTGTGCGTTGGACTAGCAGAGGGAGAGAACATACCTAGGGATACAAAGTGGAGTGGGGAAAGGGGGATGGGGAGAGAGGTAGGCGATAGTTGAGGGGATAATTGGGTGGAGGACATGGGGTATAAACACAATTTGTGGTAATGGACATGCTGCCAGTATGGATCCGGCCATCACATCTTAGGCACAAGTGTTGACAATTTGCTTTCTACCCCATGAATATTCATAACCAATAAAAACAAAACAAAACATTAAAAAAGTAAATAAATAAAAAGAAGTTGGAAAATCATAATTTTAGTGTAATAATTACAATAATTTAATATTTAATTGAATAATGATAATAATAATCAAACACTACTACACGGATAAAACAAAACACAAATCCAAACCAAATTCAGCCAACACCACTTATTCCTACAACTACTGATGTTGAGTTCCATGTTGCAGTATTGTGTTATAAGGAACACTAAAAATTAAAACATCACTGTGATTAGATTGATGGGGTATGCCTGACAGTTACCTTCATAAACAATCCTTAACTAGTCCTCATTAATTCGTTAATTTATTTAATAAATATTGAGGACCCACTAAGAACTAAGCTCTCCTATATGAAAAGCTCATACTGTCACACCTTTGAGCACTTGTTTTCTAATGAGGGAAGACAAGTGTATAAGAGATATTTGCAAGAAGGTGAAAAGAGCTAAACTAGATGTGTACCTATAGTGTTTTGAGGCTACCAAAAAAAAAATGACTTACATAGCTCTGCTCAGAAAAGGCTTTTCTGGGAAAGTCAGGAAGAATTCAGAGGAGTTTTCCAGATAGATGAGAAAGAGGACATTTCAGGCACACATACAGTAAAGGAGTCAAGAAAAAGTCATGTCTTGATCAAGGAACTACAGGTAATTTGTCAAGACTAGAGGGCATGGAGGATGGAGTGAAGGAAGATGAAGGAAATCAGGATGGAAATGTAGAGAAAAATTAGTTCATGAACGAATTGAAAATCTGTGTTAAGGAGTTTGGACTTTATTGTGTGGCTCCTGGGATAATCTTTAAGGCTTGTAAATAGGGTGGAGGCATCATGTTTTTATTCTAGAATGATGATTCAGATGACACGTATGAATTGGGAGGATGGAGACAGGAGAAAAAGGGACTGATTATTGAAATATTTGAGGTTATAATTGATGAGGGCCACAAAGGTGGTGAGATTTGAAAAACCGGAAGGGATGTATTCAAGGCAGAAGAATTCATAGGATCTGGCTGCTGGTTTGCTAAGAGAGAGAAAAAGGAAAGTGTTGAGGATCACACATGCCTAGGTTTCTGGCTTNGAGTTTTCCAGATAGATGAGAAAGAGGACATTTCAGGCACACATACAGTAAAGGAGTCAAGAAAAAGTCATGTCTTGATCAAGGAACTACAGGTAATTTGTCAAGACTAGAGGGCATGGAGGATGGAGTGAAGGAAGATGAAGGAAATCAGGATGGAAATGTAGAGAAAAATTAGTTCATGAACGAATTGAAAATCTGTGTTAAGGAGTTTGGACTTTATTGTGTGGCTCCTGGGATAATCTTTAAGGCTTGTAAATAGGGTGGAGGCATCATGTTTTTATTCTAGAATGATGATTCAGATGACACGTATGAATTGGGAGGATGGAGACAGGAGAAAAAGGGACTGATTATTGAAATATTTGAGGTTATAATTGATGAGGGCCACAAAGGTGGTGAGATTTGAAAAACCGGAAGGGATGTATTCAAGGCAGAAGAATTCATAGGATCTGGCTGCTGGTTTGCTAAGAGAGAGAAAAAGGAAAGTGTTGAGGATCACACATGCCTAGGTTTCTGGCTTGGGAGGCTGAGCTGACTGTAGGCCATTTAACCAAGGGGGAGACCAAGCAGGTGGAGGAGGCTGGGGGTCATCCCAGGTGAGCTGTGGAGGGTAGCTGCCTGCACCAAGTCTGAGAGGGCTGCCAAAGCCCCTTCATGTATCCCATCCCTGGTCTGAGGAATTCACCACTGAAATGAAGTGGTTCCCTCATTTTGCCCAGCACGTTCAAATATAAACTAAAACATGACTTTGCAAATTCAAACATTTTAATGTGACTGAAA
>NW_007729793.1:68897-70234 GCF_000696425.1 Galeopterus variegatus | reverse complement strand
TTTTTTTTAGCATTACACATTTTAGTGCTAAAAACAAACAATAGCAAAGCCAATAATCGCCTGCCAAACATGACCAATAGTATTTCTCGGCTGCTTTAATGAACACTGAGCTAGAAGGTTGAGACAAAAGCAAACAAGGATCCTTTTCTTGTTCTCAAGAATACAAATTTAACATGTTTGGCATTTTATTTTGCAGCTGAATCTGGAATAGCTGACTTGAGTTTATAGCAGGAGGAAAAGGTTAAAAGATTGTGTGTGTGTGTGTGTGTGTGTGTGTGTGTGTGTGAGTGTGTGTATGTTTTTGCCTTCTCTGGCCTAGTGTAGTACTCAACCACATTTTCCTGTGATCTATTGTTTTGAAATCTAATCCCCTCTCTAAAATGTTTTCTGGGTAATCATCACAAAAACTCATCAAAGCCTTCAGCTAGACTGCTAGACTCAGTGGTAGAGTGTTCTGAGAGAAAGATATTGACCACCTATATTTGCAAATTAAAACAAATCCAGACCTTAAGTATAGTGAAGCGCAAACACAGTTTTTTTTTTNTTTTTTTTTTAACAGTTTAGTTGGGAGTAGGACAAGCAAGGTAGAAACAAATGCAGGAGCTATATCCATATGTCAATAGTAAGGACATTATCAAGGGGAAAAATGGAAAGAGAGAGAGGAAAGCAACCTGATGACTTTTAGTGCAATACCTAAATAATAATTCCTTTCAAGAAAATTTATGACTTTTGATAACTGGCAAGTAGAATCACACTCCACTCATCATAAGAATAAGAACAACAACTGATAACAATTATGCAAAGAATGCAGTGGTTACTGCAGCCTCTGATTTAAAATGTAGGTTTTTGGAACATCAGGATTATTACCAATGATATTCAATTTTTCAAGAGGATTATGCATAAAGAATCCAGCAGTTACATTTATTTACCTCTCTTTTCCCAGCATCATTATGCAGACACAGATATGAGAAAAACGCTGTAACAAAATTTAAGAGACTGCATAATTCTTCATAAATATACCCACTTTATATATTCACACATATTGTGTGCTCTTCAAATGCAAATTTTCAATGTTGTTTATCTGTTACTTCTCTACTTGTGTCTTTGTGTGTAGTCTCTCCTTAAGGTAATAATATATTCAGACGTTCAGTTTCTGTAACAGAAGGGATTCTGAATATGTGAGCTGGGAACTTTTCAATGAAATGGAAATATGAATGGGACCCAGACAAACTGATGCTTTGCTTGGGTGTTAATTCGGATTCAGAATGGCCCTCAGATATTTATCCAGGACCTTTGATTATCTAGTAATTGGCCACTGGCTTCAGAATCCAGCATCA
>NW_007729793.1:45514-68350 GCF_000696425.1 Galeopterus variegatus | reverse complement strand
ATATTTATCCAGGACCTTTGATTATCTAGTAATTGGCCACTGGCTTCAGAATCCAGCATCAAAATTCTGTTGGGGGAGGATAGTGGCTAAGAGAATCTCCTACAATCAAAGGATGTATAGACCATAGTCTGCAACCTCCTCAGTGCTTTTTGTGACTTCAAAATCTCTTTCACCTCTACACAACCATCTCAGTGTTCATTTTAACCTGGATTAAAAAGGAAAGATGGTAATAAATTGCGTAGGATGTTTGAAACTGTGCATACTGCTTATCTACAAACTGTGTGATCCTCCAAGTCTAAAACATGGAGTGAACCTGGAGCACCGACAAAAGGGTCACCACCTTCCTTCGTTCCTGACTTCAGTAACTCCAACAACTACCTCAGATCATATCGGATTCTTCATTGACTTTGGTCTCATGTCTTAATTGGCCTTTCTAAGCAAATTCATTGAAGTGCTGCTTTTCTTGTTTTGCAGATAAGCCTAAGGAAAACTTTTTGTAGAACCTCATCGTTTGGGCATGTCACATTCCTTTTATTCTTTGTCTGACTGAGTTGTATCACTTGCCATGAATAATCTCATCTGGATTCCTCTTCTTGCCACCACCTTTTGGTATTGACGCTATTGTGACAATTTGCATGTGAGTGTCACCGAATCATCCTTTTGGTGTATTGGTATGAAAAGGGTGCTGGATCAAGCTCACCAGGCCCCCTGAGACTCCCAAACGCCTTAGCAGTTCCTTTTGATCTGAGCTGAGCAGAACCTTGTCTCCAATTAGAAATCTTGGGGTTATTAGATTCGGCATAATGCCCAGAGAGGCATTTGAATTCAATTGATTGATTTTTGTGTTATAATCTCAGGAGAACTGTTTGCCAGTTTCCATCCTCGGTTCTGTCTGAGTAGCTCTGAGAGAGTTATGCTATTCCACAGTAATATCCTCAGAACAATACTGAAGCAATTCTCTTCTTCATACTCTTAAAAGGATCTCAAAGACTCAATATTCCTGTGAAAACACAATATCCCTTACAGATGGAATAGACACAAAGGAAACCTTAGAGTGCCTAAGGATTTCAAAAGAAGAAAATATGGCATCTTCATAATTGAGATAACCCCCCATCTAAGTCCATAATGTTCTCACTCTGCTAACCCTTTCATATTATTATCAAACAATATCTTCGACAAATAGCTGGTGGTAAATGCAGTGAGGGATCACAGACGTCTAATATGGGTTTTGCCTCCAAGAAATCTCCAACATAGTTGGGAAGACTGGGCATAAAATTTAAAAGATTTATGTAAATACAAGGCACCATGTACTAAGTAAGAGTCAATGGTGCAGGGGCAGGTGATAGTTACTATACAAGTTGAAAAGCACAGGACAGCAGCATAATGTAGGTGGTTGAAATAGGCTTTTTAGAGGGTGTACTACTTATTTGGACTCCCAAGGATAGGCTGGATCAACTTCAACTTCATCAGAATGGAGGGTATTTGCATCTGGGTAAATATGGTAATATACTCTAGTCTAACCATGGAGGTAGAATAATGCTTCATTTGGTGGATAGAGAGCATACTATTTTATATGGGGTAGAATGTTCATTAATGGAAATACAAATAGTGGTAGGTAAACTTATAGGATGTTTTTAATGACTGGCTAAGAATTTTGAATTTCATTCAAGGGAAATTGGGGCCATTGAAAACATTTGAAGACTTTAGAGGAGAGAGGCTTTCTAAGATTTATCTGCCCAGAACTGACTGAAATGGGTAGGTAGGTGGGTGGTGGTGGAAGAGGCAGACAGGAAGACACATTTTATTGCAGGAAGACACATTTTATTAGAGTTCAGTCTATTTCATTAGAGATTTACATGTGAGATCCTGAGTGTTCAGATCAGACGGGTAGCAGTAGAATTGAGCAGACATAATTGATACGTAATTTCTACTTAGTGAAGACCCAGGTCATTATGAATGGTGGAAATAATTCCTTGTGCTTTCACCTTCCTACCTAATGTCCACACCTATCTCTTTTGTTGTCCCCAGTGGCTTGCCAAGTGTATTAAAATGAATTTGGGGAATTGTTTCATGGGAAGTAAAATGGAGAAATTAACATTTGCTAGTCTTTTTCTTTTTTCTTAGAATAATATTTTTAATCTCAGAGCCCTTTGAGAATTAGACAAAAGCTATTGAATCTCCCCTAGCGGAAAAAAAAAATACACATAGAAGCAAGATTGTGTATACTATTTCAGGGGTTTGTAGACACCCCGAAGTACATTCATAGATGCTACTGTAGGAGTCCTTAGAGCAAGCTCAGGTAGGGGTAATAACACTATAGCATTTGCTCCTCATTCACATGGAAGTACAATAACAATGAAATGATATTTGGGCTGGCAAAGCATTAAAAGAAAAACCATTGGGAATGAGTTTTTATTCCAACATTCCAACTAGAGCCCTATTTGTGACTCTGTACTTTGATATATCTAATATATTAAAATGAATAACAAGTAAGAATTAAACTGAAGGGTTAATATTCAGCTGGGGAGAAAAAACAATTATGGAAGACAGAACAGTTTGAGAAACGAGTTTGTCTCAAACAGCAATTTAAATAGAATAGAGTTGCCTTCAGTCCATGTAATTTTCCTAAGCTATCTTTCGAAGTGTTGGGCAACAGCCCATTATTTCACTATTTTTATAGTAAGAAAGATATGAAGTAAACAAACTTTGATTAAACTTACTTATGTGGATAAAAGAGAGACTGAAAAATTGGTCAGGAAGTAATTGTTCTTTTCATTCGTAGTTTAATTGGATTGCCTTTTTACTCATACTTTTCCAATTTATTCACTAAATACTTATTGAACACCTACTATGCACCAGATTTTGACCTATAGGTGAGCCAGCCATCCATCTTGTTTGCTGTGGGAAAATTCAGATTAAGGCTGTTAACCCTGTGAAATTATTCTCAATGCCACTTCAATTCTCAAAAGTGTACTCTTTTGAGCAATAAATTATATGCTTACTCTAGCTTTAGACTATTTGGGAAAATGTTACCTCAGGGAAAATCTGTTTGGTCTGGCCAAACGTTCCTTACTAGGCTGTCCAGACTGTGTCACGATTGCCCGTAGCGTTTTGAATTTAATGTAAGCCTCGTGAAGACAAGAACCTCATTGGTTTCGTTCACCAATAGGTCTCCTGAATCTAGCTTATTATTGGTACTGAACAAATATGTGTTACGAATGAGTGAACACTAGAACACTTTCACCACTTGCGAAAATGGAAGCCACTATAGTCATCCAAAGGATTAAGAACAAACTATGCTATGCAGAGCAGGTTTAATTTGAAGATACAAAAATTAATAATAATAATAATAATAATAATAGTTTGAGAAGATTATTTTATCTGATTTTACACCTACATTAGAAAAATGATCTGACTGTGCTTATTTTTCTGAAATCAACTTTTTAAGTAAATAAAATATAAAGGTGTTAAAATGTTTTCCTTGGTGATTATAGCTTGGGTCGTGGTCTATTGTTGAAATAACCATGCAAAACACTAGAATGTCACTGTGGGAATGTTGTGAGGCAGGCATTAAATATACCCATGACTAAGGAAACTGGTGAAAACCTTCTTAGAACAGCACCAAACCCAAAGTATGTCTCTTATTCTCTCTGTCTTCTTTCCGTTTGTCAGGATTACACTGTATATAGATATCGTATTTTGAGGAGGTGGCCTAGGGTAGATGAGCCCTACTCTTATTTTACACAGAAATCCATCAAGCTTGGTTATCTTGTTTCCCAGCCTCCAGAAGATTAGAAGCAGAAAGTTAGAAAGAAGGCTGTTAGAGTCAAGCAGATTTATGGTAATGGGAGAAATTGAAAAACCACAAAAAGGAGGTTGGGGATTCAAAAAGTATCATTTCTGAGGCTATTTGGGGAAGAGATAAAGATCCCTGCACACCCAGAAGCCCAGAAAGCCTCATTGTGTTATACCAACTCGCAGGACTTGTCAGTAATGATGGCCCCAGGCAATCAAGAAAAGGTTAACGTAGGTTTACTGTGCTCCCTTCAATAGGAGGACATAGTTTATAATCCATTTCAGTGACTCTGGTGTTTTACTTAGGCTCTTTGGCTACAAGTAATAGGGAAGACTTACATCCTAAGAGAAAAGAGAGAGAGAGAGAGAGAGAGAGTGTGTGTGTGTGTGTGTGTGTGTGTGTGTGTGTGTGTGTGTGTGTGTATTTATCTAGGGACTAGAAATTGCAAGTAAAAACTAACAATAAGAAACAGAGTCAGTCCATAGGTCTGGCTGCTATATTATTTATGTCCCTGGTACCTCTTTTGTATATCTCTGTTTCTTTGTGAGTCTGATCCCTCATCATTTTGGCCTGTCATTACCTCTTTAGATCTTTCTCTCTAGGCCTCCTTTCAGTGTATGAACTTCTGCTTCTGTCTTATTCTCTTTGGGTTTTTCTGACAAAATTCCAAGAGGGAGAATGTGATTTTTCCAGTTCATCTTTTCACACTGGCAATGCCATGGTTTGCTGATTATCCTATTGTTTGTCTGCTCTGAATCAGTTGCCTGTTCCTGCCCCAGTTTGCAGATACAGGAAGCAAGTGAATTTGGTTATCTGGCCTGATTCTGGTAATCCACTAAACAGAAGCTGCAGATAAGCTGGTTTCACAAGGACAGGACTAAAGGCATTGCAGATACCCAAGAAAATCCAAAAATAGATAAATGTTTAAAAGTTTTGAGATTTAGCACAATGGGGTTTAGTTACCTGGAAAATTTGCTTTAGGTGGAAATACATTCCATTAATACACCAATAAAACCCTACTCTACATATTCTTCAGGTTATTTTAGAGCTCTAATAAAATATTAATAACTTTATTATGCACTGTAATGCATACATTCTCCAGTATATGTCTTTTTGATCCCACTGCCAATCTCGTTCTCCCTAAATATTTCAAAAGAACTTCTAAGTTCTTTCTAACCTATATTACTCACTCGTAAGCATATTTCCAGTATCTTCTTTGATACTGGAGGAGTGGATGTGACTGATCCATCCTTTTCTTCTAATTCCCCACCATTTTCTTCTAATTCCCCAGCCAGACTCAGCCAAACAAGGGCAGATGCTTTTACATCTGAAGAGGAAGGTCGCTGTTCCACGAATGGGTGAATGTGGGCTTCCAGTGTTGCCAGAACTGGATTCAGCAGAAAGAATCTAAGCAAGTGCTCAGAGCAGTGATTCATGTCATAACATATGCAGAAAATTATACTGATAGTATGTGCACGGAGGCACAGCTCACTCATCACCCTTTCACAGCATGCTGATAGTATGCAGCACATGGTCAAGAAGTTCTGGCATGGAGCACCACCAAAGCTGGAGAAGCAAAAGACAAAGTTAGCTTTATTTTTTTTGAAGTTTGATTTTTGAAGATTATTTCAATTAAAAGTTCCAAAAGTCATCATATGGAAAAATCAGAACTTTGTTTTTGACTTACATATGGAAGTGGGGTGAGGGTGGAGGGTGCTATAATTTTTTCATCTCTTACTAACATTCAGTTCTCAGCTAATATTCATTGGGTGCTTACCATGTGCCAAGCACTGTTCTCAGTACCTCAAACATATTTGCTAATTTTAACCCTCACAGCAAACCCTGTGGAATAGGAACCGATAACCCTATTTACAATTGAGAAAACAGTGGCACATGGAGGTTAAATAAGTTCCCTGGGATCACAGATGAGAGGTTGGGATTCCTAATCAGCCACGCTTAACTGTTCTACCAAAGGCCTTGATTTGTGCATGGGTCTTGCTATATAACACAGGGGATTAAAAGTCACCAGCCAGGTCTGATTCATTTAGAATCACTGAGTCTTTGTCAAACTTTACCATTTTATATGTGGAGAAACTATTCATCTTAGAGATGAAGATGTATGGTTCAGATCATGTAGCTGGTTAGTGACAGAGTCAGATCTGCTTGGGTTGGAACAAAAAAATGAAGAAGAATTCCTTAAAATAGCAGTAGGTCTTGAGCAGAGACCTAATAGCTCAGAAGCACGATGGTTGTCTACTGTCTTTGAATGATCTGGAAGGAAAAATAGGTGTGAATAAGAGTTTGTAGCAGAGAGGTCAGCTGAAATGTGAGAAAATAAATACTGAAACTTAGTGATGGAGGTTCCTGTATTTGAAAAACAAAACAAAAAGTATATGAAATGAAATTAGAACCATCTTTAAATCTGAGTTAGTAATCTAAGTTTTAAAAAATGAATCAAAATGAGACTAAGAATTTATGGCACTATTTAATAACTTAATAAAGTAATTTTAACTTTACTATACACATTAAATTCATAACAGAGTTTGGTTAATGCTACAACATGAAGAAACTAGGATGCATAAAACAGGATGAAACACACTTGGAAGCAATTACACTAATGCAAAATGAATCATTTGCATAGTCTAGTGGTATTTTTCGTTCAGACAGGAATTGTATGCCATGGTTTTCTGAGTAAATATCAATCAGCATGCCATTACAGTGGAATTGTAGACAATAAGCTGTGGAAACACTTTTTTTCTTCATGTGAATTGAAAATATTACAATCAGAGTTAGTGTCAAGGTCATTAAAAATGTTTGAAAGGAAATTAAAACATCACCTTCAAAGCTAAATGTTTGTTAATGCTTCCATTGAAAGGCATTCAGAAGAATCAATAGCACACTCGAAGGGTAAAGGTAATTACCAATAAATGCAAGTAATAACGTTACAAATAAAAGCATTTCAGACAAGGTGAGGGTCAAATTCCTATTTTATGTTAATACAGTAAGTTGATGAACTGTATAGTGACCATAGTCAATAGAAGTGGAATTAATTTAACAATGTAATTATTTCTGCTAGTGATCATACAAGAGAAGTAGTTTATAGAAGAATTGGGGAGAAAAAGTTGTCTCATTAATGTTCCTGATCGTATAAAACTAATCTTAGATACTTTATGGTAGAATATACTATACACGTACATTTGCTTTACTTGATGAAGTTATCCTCAGGTAGTTTCATGAGCAGTAAGTCATATATCTTCTGATTGAGTGAAAGTGGATTTTAATCTTTGCTTTCATGGGCTCCAATGTGTCAAGCTATCTGGAAAATAATTTTTTACAAAAGTCACTGAGATTGTTTTAGAGATCTTTTGCTCCAAAATACTATACATGTGAATAAATAAATAAATAAATCATAGCAAGAAAAAAACCCAGGGGTTTCTTTCTTAGTATATATATTTTGAAGCTTTAAACCTGATATTCCAAAAAGCCTTATTTTTCTCACTGAAGCAGTTGGAGCCAGAAAAGGAACTCTTACACAGCCACATCACATTCTAAGCATCAATCATAGCAAGAAAAAAACCCAGGGGTTTCTTTCTTAGTATATATATTTTGAAGCTTTAAATCTGATATTCCAAAAAGCCTTATTTTTCTCACTGAAGCAGTTGGAGCCAGAAAAGGAACTCTTACACAGCCACATCACGTTCTAAGCATAGGAACTCTTACACAGCCACATCACGTTCTAAGCATATTTCCTGACACCAAAGTGAAGAAAGACTTGGGATATTTGAGCATGTTGATGAGTTCACTTCCTATGTGTGATTCAGCATCAATAGAAGACAGGATTTCTAGTGACCTGTTACGCAGCCACTAATTCTCTTTCAAGACACAAGTCACTTCATTTGCATAAGTGCCGATGCTTCTATAGTTGACCTGTCCATATTCTGGGGTTATGCTCCTCAAGGATGGGAATAGGTTCAGGCTGAATTTGAGGTCACTAGATGAGACGACAAACACAAAGCAAGATGTTAGAGGAAAAAAATCTTGTATGTGAAATTCAGTCTGTATTTGGCAACACTTTAAATTCAGTTGCTGTATATTCTCAGCATAATAGGGGGTTAAATGGATAGAATGAAGGTGAAATCTATTCTCAAGACATTAAGATTTTGTGTTGTTTAAAAGCTACTGGCCATTTTATTCAATTACTTTGGTCTGCAGAAATGCATGCTTAATTAATAAAACCGGGCCATAATCATTTATCTTGTAATGAAAACCTTTTATGGGTAGCCACTAATGAAGATCAGACTTTGCCTTTCCAATTGTGCCCATCGTGTGGTACAGGAGTAACCTGCATGATGATTGAGGGACGGGTAGATGCCATGTGGTACATCATTTGGAATTGTCATTAAACATCCACACATCAATTATGTTGTACCAAGGTTTATTAATGATGTACTTATCAAATATTCATTGTATGGCACTAACATTTAAAGAATGTGTTCTGCTGAGCCTAATGGATCTTTGCTTTGACTGCCTGGGTTATTTAGTGAATTAATTCCAGGGAACAATTTGAAATACTAAAATATGTCATGTTCTACAAGAGCTTAGGTGCTCTTTTATTTGGGGGTAGTTGTATGTTGATGGGGGTTGATGGTGGCTGTACTGTGACAAGGAGAGGGTGGCCTGTGCTCATGCACACATACATAAAAATGCATGCACATTTCCTGTGCCCATGTGTGCTTGCTGAATAATGCATGCACATTTGCTGTGCCCATGCACACCAACACATGCACATTCTCTGGGTCCATGCAAACCGATACATGTACATTCACTATGCTCATGCACACATGCATACCAATGCATGCACATTCTGTGTCCATGCACAACAATGCATTTACATTCACTGTGCCCATGCACACATGCACACCAATGCATGCACATCACCAACTTTATTAGTGTACCAACTTTATTATGTATTAGATGAAATGTTTATACAATACAGTTTAAATCTAACTAATGATATTCAGATTTTAAAAATAAATCAGACTTTCATATTTCATATTTAACAGGCCCAATGTATAGAGGTCTTCAAAGAGTTCATGGAAAGATTCATAAGATCTTTTAATTCCAGTTTTCCAAGCACTTTTTGAAGTACCCTCATACAACATGCTTTTGAACTTATTTATTGTTTAAAGAGATAAGCTTTTAAGTAAATGAGAGGATATAAAAGACGTTGTTTATTGCTGATGGTGGAATTCTGATGATTTATAAAATACTTGTGGATAAATTTCATGGAATCATAGACCTTAATTTGACTCAAGAGCTACCTTGACTCAAGAGCTTTCTGGTCTGGCCCTTTATTTTACAGGTAAGCTGCTCCAGAAAATATAAGTGACCAGCCACAAATCGCAAAGCTGAAACAGAATCCCTTGTTTCGTGATACTGAGTCTGAGGTCTTTCCAGTGTACAGTATTATTTCCCAAGTATATTATTCCCAGAGAGAATTTATCTAGCATTTTCATTTTTCAAACTCTTCTTTTTAAACAGGATTTCCATTCTGATTTGTACTGAAGTGAATAGAATCCCTATTGTACTGCACTTTATGGAAATGCAACACACGAAGAGCTTTTTTGTACTAGCTTTTCATTTCTAGTTCCCTTTGTCACAAAAGGCTCTTCACTTCTGTAGTTGAAATCATTTGTAATTATGAACCGCGCTTTTAAAAAATTCATCAATGAAATCTTTGATTTAAAAATGAGGTGTTGGAAGAAAGGCATAAGAGGAAAGTCTGGAATTTAATGCAATATAATAGAGAAATAGAGAAATCACAAAAGAGAGGCATGTCACCTACAGCAGTGTCTCATAAGGCGACAGGAATAGGAAGATATCGCATCCAGTCCTATTTTGGAATTTGCTATCCAGTGTTATTTGATGCAGGAGTACATAGAAAATACCTTTATGCCACATATTAAATATTTGTCATATATTAAATCTGTCACTGTACAAAATTTAGAGATAATGGGCACAGCTGGGCACCAACACAGTGAAGGAGACACACATTTAAATACTCAAAATTCTTTTATTATTTTTGTTGTTTTAATTCTGATGTGTTAGCAAGGGATTTTATTTCAGGATCATAAATGTACTAGTATCTGTTAATAACATCTTCAGAATATATATTAATAAACAAAGAAAGACCCCTGAATTAAAGATATGCTTAGATTGTAAGAGTGAAAAGAAAGTGAATAAATATATTTAAATGTGGATTTTGAGAAATTCACTTTCTTATTCAAATTCTCAATTAACTACATCTCTCATGACCTATTTCACTACTTCGGAGGCAAATATGTTCATATTCGCTTATTTAAAATAACATCATCATTCAGGTTCCTAATGACCTGTTATTAGGAAATCCAAGCTATCCTCTCAAAGTTCTTGTCCACCCCCATAGTCTCACTGGTTAGAAACAAAGAAAGTAAATAACACACCAATAACCACAAAAAGACAGAAATAGCTCAGACCAAAGTGGGTCTGTCCTGGATCCCAAAGCTAATTTCTGAGAGCTCTGGAGTCTGATCTATTCACTCTTGCTTTTGGATGTTGCCACATGGTGTCACTGATAGAGACAATCCCTGTACTGTCACACAGTAACCTATCCATGATATCCTTGATGGTTCAGATCTTGGCCAAGACTTGTTACTCTCCACAGAAAACCCATGGTTCCAATCTGCTTCATACCCCACATAGTAGACATCACCTTGCCCCAGTTACACCACTGCAGTGACTGCCCCTGGGGCACCTCCAGCATCAGCCATGTCCTGACAGTGGTTTCTCCTAAGATCCTTCAACCCTTTTACTGATTCAGGGTCACCAACCTAATGTCGTTTACGAGTATTAGGACACATGTTGACTTTCCCTGAGTACGTGCTCTGTACACTCACTATTCCATGGTATTGGATCTTAAGCAGCAGAGGTTGGGTTTACTTCTTCCCAGAGCCCTTAGGCTTCTTTATCAAAACAGAACCTCCCTGTCATCTGTGACTATATTAGTCCATTTCTGTTACTTATGACAAAATACACAAAGCTGGGTAATTTGTAAAATAATGAAATTTATTGCTTGCAGTTTCAGAGGCTGGGAAGTCCAAAGTCCAGGGAACACATCTAGTGAGGGTCTTCTTGGTGGTGGCTTTAGAGCAATGTAGTGGTCTCACATGGCAGAAAATGGCAGGGAAGAGAGAGAGAGAGAGACTCCCATGTGCTCTCCTTTTAAAGCTCTCAGAACCATGCCCATGCATGGTCCTAAAATCTAATCATCTCCTTTAGGCCCTGCCTTTCAATTACCATAATAGGATTTCTCACCCTCAGTTACAGTGGGGATTAAGCTTCCAACATATGAACTTTAGGGGACACCATTCAATCAATCCACAGCAGTGACCAATTTGAAATACCCAGGAAACAGGAATGTCTATGTCTTATACCCTTTCTTCTTTCCCTACCCCCTCATACTCTTAACATCCACTCCCTCCTTGACTCAAATTTACATAATTTTAGGGTATAGCACCAGTTATTTATTCAGAATAAAGAAAATACGTTTCAATGAAATATCTTGAATCTACTCCTTGATAGAGAAAAAGCTGGCAAAAATTTTAAATTACTTCTACTCAGTATTTAATCTTTGTTGTAATAGGCATCATATAACAAAGAGGTTTTTTTAATCCTCTTTTAAGAAACTTAAAATATTTTAGAGTTAGTTTAACCTAGTATGCCATTTAAAATATTCACATTCCTGAAAGGCAGAGATAGTCTTAAAGAATAAAAACATTTAATTGCCTTTTTTATTATTGTTTTTGGCTAGAATAATTATGTTGCCTGAGCCTTAAAAATGAAAAGGGAGTCAAGACCTAGCAACTTCTGTTATGCTGGACCATGTGATTTGCATACCGATTAATGTGGTTTAACTCACAACCTGAGTTAAGCCTGAGCCTTAAAAATGAAAAGGGAGTCAAGACCTAGCAACTTCTGTTATGCTGGACCATGTGATTTGCATACCGATTAATGTGGTTTAACTCACAACCTTGAAGCATCTCATCTTTTTCTACCTTGTGATTACAAATGGTTCATAATATCAAAACCTTACACAGCCTCTACCCACAAAATTATCAATGCTCACATCATCAACTTACCCTTTCTACTAAACCATTCTTATCAAAACAGCCTGTTGATATTTTCTCATGCTACTAAAATCAAAATCATCCTTTCTGATCCCACTTCCTGCTTTAGATATTGCTCCATTTCTCTGCTTATCTGTACATCAAAACTTCTTGAAAAGCTTTTTTATATTATCTCTAACTCCACTCCTTTCATTTTTTTCTTAAATCCAAGCCAGTCAGGCTTTTCCCCCATTTTTTGCACTAAAATTGCTCTTGATAAAGTCTCCAATGACCACCATATGGCTAAATTCAATGCTCCATTCTCAGTTTCCCTCTTAGTTAAACTCTCCACAACATCAGATCCAGGTAATCCCACCTCTTATTTTTAGCACCTTCTCTACCTGGCTTCCAGGATACCAAACTCTTCTGGTCATCCTCCTTCCTTGTTGTCTGCTTTTTAATTAATTGCTGGTGTCTTTTCATCTTTCTGATCTCTAAACATTGAAGTATCTCAAGACTCAGCCTTGGACCTCTTCTCTAGCCAAATTTACTCTTTTGGTGATCTCATTCAATATCACGGCTTTAAGTATGCTTAAGATTCCCCTGTTTATTTTTATCTCCAGCACAAACCTTTTCCCCAAACTCTAGACTCTTTTTTCCAACTGTCCACTTGAATGCCTAACAGACACATCCAACTTAATCCATCCAAAACTGAACACCTGACCTCCTTGTTTCCTCAGACTGCTCCTTCTTAGTCTTCTCTGAGTTACTGGAAACTCTTTGCTTTCAATTGCTTAAGCCAAAACTTTGGTTTCATTCTTGATTCTTCTTCTATTCCCACCCTATATTTAATCCATTGGTAAATCCTATTAGCTGTACCTTCAGTTTGTACCTAGAACTCAACTATGTATCACTACTTGTCCCACCCTAGTCAGTGCCACCACCATCTGTTATTGGAATTTGGCAATAAATAACCTACTAACATATCTCTTGGCTTCTATCTGTGGCTCGCTGGCAACTGTAGTTGCCCTGTTAATCTTTAAGTGAGATTTCTTGGCTTCCCTATTCAAAACCAACGCCCTTCCAATGTCCTAAAGACACTATAAAATCTGCCCTATTTTATCTCTGAGCCCAAATCCTGTAGTTCTTATCCTAGATCACTCTTCTTCTTCTACGCTGGCCCAATTTCAACCCCACGCCATTTCTTTTGCCTGCAATGTCTCCTTTCCTTTTACTGCCACATGGTGCACTTCCTTACTGCTTTTAAGACTTTGCTTCACTATAAAATCTGCCCTATTTTATCTCTGAGCCCAAATCCTGTAGTTCTTATCCTAGATCATTCTTCTTCTTCTACGCTGGCCCAATTTCAACCCCACACCGTTTCTTTTGCCTGCAATGTCTCCTTTCCTTTTACTGCCACACGGTGTACTTCCTTGCTGCTTTTAAGACTTTGCTCCTTTCCTTTTACTGCCACATGGTGCACTTCCTTACTGCTTTTAAGACTTTGCTTGAATGTCACATTCTCTGTGAAGACGTGCCTGACCGCCCTTGTCTAAACTACAATCCTCTTCCTACATCTCCATCTTCCTTCCCTAATTTTTCTTCACAGGACTTAGTACCATCTAATATACCATGTGTTTGTTTATATATGGTTATTATTATGTATTGCCTATTTCTCTCCACTAAAATGTGAGTTTCATGATCTCAGGGATTTGTGTCTGTTTTTTGTTCGCTCCCTCCCAAGTGCCTAGAACAGTTGCTGGCACAGAGTGAGCACAATGAATTATTTATTAAGTGAATGAATAAAGTATAGCAATGTCCTCTCTGCTTCAATATATCCTGGCTATTTCTGACTGTCCGTAATTGTAGCCCTGCAGAAGACCCTGGGTTTCCTTTTCTTCTCCCCTACCTGGTGTTGAATCCACACAGTCTCAGGAAGTCCAGGTGAGTTCGGTCTACTGCTGTGGCTGCCATATCATTTTCTTGCCATATGCTCAACATACAGTAATTATAATCAAAACATACTCACAATAATAACTGTAATAACACAATATGATACCCACAATAACAGTGGAGTGCCAATTCTGCCTTAGGTGCTGTATTAGGCATTATATATGTTATCTGTTTTAATTCAAGCCTCACAACCCAGGAACAAAGGTAGCAAAGCTTGGTTTCCTGCTCATGCGATCCTTTCTTATTTTTGATTGTGATCTCATGAGTGCCATCTTCCTGTATGGCTCTCATTCTAAGCCACCGTGGCCGTTCTTGCTGACTTGCTGAACACAACTCTTCTCTGAGACTACCTCCCTGGAGTAAGTGATTGGAAACGACAAGACCAGAATCTGGGAGAAGGATTGAGTTGGTTAAGGGGTTGATGTTTTGCCTAGGGACATAACCATAATAACTGTTTGCATGTATTGAGTACATCTTATTGTCTCACTCAGGTGATCTTATAACTCCATTTGATCAGTGAGGGGATGGAGGCTTAAAAATGTTAAACAATTGGTCCAGGGTCTCACAAGTAATGAGGAAGTTCTGGTCCAAGGATTTAGACCCTGATAATTCAAACTCAGAGCCTTTGATCATAAGTACCGTCGCCTTAGTTGGAGGTAACTGTAGGGGGATTAAATGGATCAATATTTTTCAAATGCACACTCTGCTCCAAGCTCTGTACAAAGTGCTGAGGATATAGTAACAGAGGAAGGAAAAGTTCTTTCACCCATTAAACCTGAAGTCTAGATCAGATGGAATATATTTTGTGATTGTAAGTAAAGATATAAATATTGCCCATTTAAATTTTTAAATATCTACATAGGTATAAATATGGCTTACCCAAAGACTTAGGAATCTAAAGCCTTTGGAAGAGTGACTTACCATCCTTTAGTGATCTAGTCTTTACAGATTACCTTCAGAAGAGGCTGATCAGGTTTTTATAGTGGGTCCTCTTGAGCACTTAAAACTTTAATTTCTATAAAATGATTAAAATTTAATTGGTAACTTTATATTTTATATACATATGTGTTTGACCTGCTTAACTATACTATATTATCAGCCTACTGAATGCAAGGGCTTCTATTTATTTCTTTATTCCCCTAAGATTTTTAGTTCTTTTCTCTTCAAACAGAATGTTCTCAATATGTGCTCACTGAATTCCTCCTAGGCAGGCAGACATTTTTTTATATATACTTCTTTTGAGTGGTAAGATGAAAGTACCAGTGGTGAGAGTAATTTATCAAAAGCCATGTAGCTGGGCATGGAATGAGAACACCCAAACATCAGTGCTTAGGATTTAAAGTGTGTGGTTTAGTCCCCTGTGCTCTTAAGAAAGATACTCAGATGTCAGCAGTAGACAAATTTTAATAGAAGAGGTGTAACTAAGCTGTTCATGTAAAGAGTTGGGTTTTACAGAATTAAGCAAGTATGTTCATTAGGAGTTAAGGATTGGTGAGTTGCCCATCAGATCTGTACCGAGAATGGGGAATGACACGAAGTGGTGATTTTTAACTTGTAATTACCTACTTTACACATGCAACAGGTGAAAATGCAGATTTCCTAGCATCAGCAGGTGTTCAAATCTGTGTTGGCAGTTCTAAAACTCTGAATACAAAATATTACTTTCAACTTAAGTTTGAGAGAGCAGTGAGAAACCAGACAGAGACTTTCTGTGGGCAATTGGCACCACCTGTTTGGTTTTGTTGGCTTTTTTTTTCTCCCCATGGAAATTTCATTTCTTATACATATGCTTACTGTGTGAAATAACTATTTCCTGGAACAACAGAAAACCTGACTGTGAGAAACCAGACAGAGACTTTCTGTGGGCAATTGGCACCACCTGTTTGGTTTTGTTGGCTTTTATTTTTTCCCCTCATGGAAATTTCATTTCTTATACATATGCTTACTGTGTGAAATAACTATTTCCTGGAACAACAGAAAACCTGACTGTCCCATGGCTGACACTTTTGAAGGCAACTGTGATTAAAAGGGACTTGTGTCTTTGTTGATATCTCTCCTTTCTCAAACACTTCCGGTGGATGTATAGAAATCTGTAGACTTTTAAAAGATGTTATCTTTGGTCTGAATATTAATTTGACAGTAAGATATTATTCTTTAGGACTAGGGTGACCGATTGTTCCAGTTTTACCAGGACTGAGGGGTGTTCTAGGAAATTAACTAGGAGAGTGCCGGGCACATTTGAACAAGCTGGTCATGCTATTAGGTCAATCTGCTAAGCTTTTGATAACTTCAGCTTACTAATTAGGAGAGACCCTCCTCCCAGTAAGTACTAGAAATTGCTAAATATTTAGAATTAGTGTGCTTTTGAGAGGCAATGTATTTTCCAAAAGTTGGTGAGGCGGGGATTCCTAAAGATTGAGAGAACTAATATAAGTAACTGACATAAGTAACTGATATAAGAACTGGTATTTTTGTTCCTTGCTCTTCCCAAGGAACACATATCTGTTGTTTCTCCGTGTTTCCCTTGGTCAGTAAACTTTCCTTTCATGTATCAGAGATGAAAGGACATTTTCACAGCAAGTGTGCTCATGTTCTCTATGACCCTTTATTTCCAGAGTCTCACAGTCATTACAGGCACAATAGACACCTCATGTCACTCTTATGTCTAAAGTTTTTGTGGAGATGCCCTCAGGGACTCAGGCATCACAATGGATCCCAGAAGAGTCTGTAACTCCTTATCCTGACAAAGGAGCATCTGTTGAAGGCCTTTTGCCTGAAGTGATTCTATTCAGGTCTAGGCCACTAGCTTAGCCTTTTAAAATTGACAGCCCCATTGTTCAGGACATTTCTTGAAAAGAGGAATGCACATGTCCTTTAACTTGACTTGTTTAGTTAATGCTGAAAATGTTTTACCTAGGGACTGTCACCATAGGCTTGGTCACAATAACAACATCCTACCACCAACTTAAGTTTATATAGCTCTTCCTGGCTTTCCTTGTACTTGGCAGAGCAGTATTTCTTTTAATTCTCGTGTAGACACAAGGAAAACAGTTGTGATTATACATAATAACCATTTTATAAATGATAAAACATGCTTACTTCTTCTAGCCCAGTTGAGCTGGGTTGTGAGAAATATTAGCACAATGCTGGTTGATAAATTGCATTACCAGAATTGATTATCAAATTGTCTTTTCTTACAATTTGGTTTTCAGGTGGTTTCATAGTTGAAGTCAATAAGTACAGTTTTAGAGAAGCCAGAGTGGCTGGCTGCAAGTCTGTTTCTTAGCCTCAAGCTGTTTATAGAGCAGCACTGCTTTATAGACCTGTTGTGTGGCCTAGTTCCGTGCTCTTCAAATCAGAACATGCAGCAGGGAGCCATGAGGACACTGGGTAATATGTCCACAGTTGATATAACATAAAAATCATGGGGTTTCCTAATAACTGCATGATTTTTAAGTTAAATTAACCATGCAGACATTATGAAATAAAATGAAAATTCACATAAAATTGTACTGTAAAAAAGGAAACTTCAAAAAACATTCAGCCTTATGGGGGGGGCAGCCTCTCTGCCCATTCCATGTTCTCTGTTGTTTGGGGGAGGGGACTAATTGAGGGGATATTTGTCAGGGGGATGATTCAGGGGAACAGTCTAAGAACGATTCGTTCTAGTCCAATTCTGCCTCTTGCACGTGGATGTCACATTCTGTACCTCTTGAAGAATTTGCTGACCTTGACTGTGCTCATAGTACTTACCTTGTCTGTAATAGCAATATCGGCTATTCTACAAAAACAATAGAATTCAGTGATGACTTCTCTTCTTCATATTGTCTGAAAAGAGACAGTATATAGTCTTCTGCAGGTTTCAAATTAGAACACAGTAGACAGCAAACCTTCTGAGTTTCCACAGTAAAAAACTCTGTGCCACACACTTAGCTAAGCACTATGCAAACATCTGTCACAACTGCTGTAAATTGCACTTATTATTATCTAATTTTGAAGATGAGAAGACAGAGGCTTGGAGACCATAAGCAACTTGCCCAAGATTACACAGATAGTAAATGGCAGAGATGGGATTCCAAATTCAGTTCACCTGAGTTGGAGCCCGTGCTCTAAATCACTGTTTATATGGCTCTTGCTGTAGAAGAAGTTCCTATACAGTAGAGTCTGAATGAGGAGCTCCATTGCTTTGATGATAATTTTATATACATGGATGTTCATCATAAGTCAGTTAAGAAATAGAGCTATGCTCACTCACTGAACAAAGTTTTTTGAACCCCAACTATGTGTCAGGTTCTTTGAATTCAGATATGAGTAAGGCATGATCTCTTAGAGCAGCTCACAGTCTACTGGCAAAGATGGACACATATAAACACAATATGAAACAAATAATGCCAAGATGAAACAGTATGTGCTATGAAAGAGGTGGGAAGATATTACAGCTCAAGAACACTTTGCCAAGTGGGCTTAGAATTCATATGGGAATTGAGATGATATAGTAGGCATAAACATTGTTTCTCAAAATGGACCGATAATAGTGCAGGACAAGGAGAAGCAGAGACAAAGATGAAAGCAGAATAAATCTCCAGTGAATCTTTCAAACTCTCTGGATAATTTTGCCTGGCTCTTTGGAAACATTTAATTGCTAATTTTTATTAGTTACTGAAATCAATTTCATTGGCTAACCTCATCCCATGCCTTCAAGCAAAATTTCAAGTTAATAGTAGCATTTGTTTTCATTTATGTCTTTGGTTTTTATAATGGCCAATTGAAAGGCTTATTAATAGTTAATATGTTTAGCAGTGTAAACATTTGCAAAAATAAAACAGATCCAAAATTACTGCCCCAACCAACAATTGCCATAGTAAATAGCTAAGACACTTAAAGGGTAGTAGGGTTGAATGGAGCTAACCCTCAAAGGACCAGTCATGTCTTTCCAATTGTCTTACTCTTCCTAATTGCAGTCTACACATTTATTTCAAAACTCATGGGAGATGTTGCTGTATTAAACTTTTGTTAGTTTTTTTTTTTTCCCCCTCAAGATGTAATTTTAAAAGTAAAACATTTGCTTGTTCAACTGCTCCCCTCCTTGTTTATTAAACTTTTGTTAGTTTTTTTTTTCCCCTCAAGATGTAATTTTAAAAGTAAAACATTTGCTTGTTCAACTGCTCCCCTCCTTGTTTCAGGACTAGACATGCAACTAGAACAAGATATCTATGACTTTCTTCTGTTTAATTTTTGACGACCTACATTTTTGTAGACTGACAACAATGAGCTACCTAAAGAATGCTGAATTTACATCTTTGTTAATTATTCAAAAAACATTTTTAAGTCCTCTCCTAATGGTGTTACTATTAACCAACTCTTCATTTTAGGCAATATAATCATCTTTGCTTTATCCAGTTTGGATATTTAGATTTGGATATTTTATAAGAATCAGTGGAAAATGGGAGGCTGGTACTTACACTAGTGATAAGTACAATCTCATAAACTTTGACTGATAATTAGAGAAATAATTAAGTTTGACAGAAATGGTGAAATTTTAGCTTTAATTGGATGTTCATCTGACTAAGGTCAGTGTATTAATCAAGATAAGCTAACTGTTGTACCAAATAAAATCTCAATAAAGGTTTTTCATCACTCATGTTACACTAAAACATGAATTAGTAAGTGTCTCTCTTTGCTTCAGACAGAGATTCAGAGCCCCAGGCATCTTCCTTCTAATGGCTCTCAGATGAGGGGTAAACACGTAGGTGGAGATCACACAGGAGATTTGGGGAGTAAGTCCTGGAAGTGGCATAAATCACATTGACTCATAGTCTTTGGACAATCTTCAGTCACATGGCAGAGGTGCCTGGTCCTATTCTCAAGAGGGAAAGGAAACGGAATTTGCTGATTACAAGGCATTGCCTCTGGCACAGTCTGTCAAATATGTGTTTGATTGTGAAGAAATGGAAAAAGATTTAAGAACATGTTTAAAATGCTGGAAATAGATGGGCAAAATTATCTTCAAGAGGAGAATATAAAAGGGGAGTTGATGGTCTTTGGCACTTTAGGAATAGGCCTGATTGTCCTCGCACTGTTGCCCGGCTCAGTTACATGTTGGTTTATTATGGGCTTATGCAAATAGGTACAAAAGTAGTTTCCATCAGGACTACAAATAGCTCCCCATTTTGCAGAAATTGGGTTCCAGAAAATTTAAAGAACAGATATAAACTGTGAACATTTTTTCTAGAGCACATAGAATGTACCACAGAATCCAACTTTCTGTCCAATTTCCTAGATTTTTCTATTTGACTTTCAAATCCCTGGTAACACTGAGGAGGGGGGGGATCTAAATCTTTTAACTTAGTCAATACACCCGGCATCCATCAGCTGGGCAGTTGTACTGGAGTACAGAAAGGAAAGAGTGGAATTACAAAGTTACAAGATAGAAAACACTTTATTTGAGGTGTTTCCAAGTACTCAGCAAACGGGACACTTTCAATTATGTGTCAGGAACCCCAGTGATTTTCTGTACAAGTGTGCCTTTGTGTTTGCTAAATCTAAACACATGAAATAAACATTTCCCAATGGGACACAAGATATCACATTCCCAGGCAGGTTTAAAAACAATATAAAGGTATGAATCATCTGTTGATCTTTTTAGCACACTTATTGTCTCTAGAATTAGATGCTGAGTTCTGCAGGGAGGGGGCTCTAACCCCTAAATCAAATTTTGTGTCACAAATACACTAAATGTTAAAGAATTGCTCATTTACAGTAACAAATAGGCATACTGTAAGACATTTAGAGAGAAGAATCTCCACCTAATGTTGACCTCCAAGTGCTGAGGCAATCCTCAGTCATTTTCTGGAGCAGTGGGTTATGTGGGTTCTACTCTGATAACTATTCACACCCTGAGTATACCATGCCAACTCCCTCTGGTGGCCGATTTCTTCTTTGATGTGTAAAAGAGAACACATGCAGACCTTTTTAGTGGGTGTGTGTCATTAATGAGGGTTATCATTTACACTTCAGCATTTTGAATAGACTAAACAAATCATCTATGAAAGATTGTATTCTATCGACCCAGGTAAATCTAAACGAAAACAGCAACAGACATTATTCTTAAGAAATTCACTTCAAGCAGCACCTCACCCTGGGTTATGGCAAGAAATTTAAATATATTCCTAAGCCCAATGTCCTGCAAGAGGAACAAGAAATTATATGGAGCTGGAAGGAAGTGAACCTGTAGTAACTATATCTCAGGATCATGACCAACAATGCATCTTCTTCTCACAGGTATTTCTAAGCCTTGCAATGAGATGAGCCCTTTTTTAATCATGGAAAAACTAGTGAAAAAATGGCATTCTTAAAGGCTTTGGAATACTTTGTGTGACCTTGCTGTACCTTGAATTTCATTATTTTTTCCTCTCAGATGGAAATGTTCTCAATTCTGTCTTACATGAAGGGCAGAGATCTGAAAAGGAGTCTGTAACAACAGACTCTTTACTGCTAAAGAATGACCTCATTGTTTCATGAGGCCACAGGGAAGGAGGGCAGGGTCTTCTCCGAACCCTCCAAAAGTCGTCCCGTCAGTCTGGGGCTATGAGACCCAAGTGGGGTGACACAAAATATCCCAAAATCTTTATTAACCTGATTGTCATCCACAACATTTCCTGGCTTTATACTATACTACCTGGATAAAATTTTGTAAAAGAATGGATTTTGACCAAAGCACAAGAGTCTTTCACAGGTACTTTTCCAGTATGGTAAAATAAGTCAGAGGTGTCATGAAATTCTTCTTACTCTTTATAAAAAAACAAAACAAAACAAAACATACTGTTCTCTCCTCTTCTTTCTACAGTCCCTAGTTCTAGGAGCCCCATGTCTCTGCAAAGCCCAGCTCTCTCCTGTGCAGGCCCACCACCTGCACTCACCTGACTTCTCCTCTAGGGGGAATCATTTCTGCCACTCTTTTATTTCATGAAAAATGATTAGTCTCAGATCCTTTTTCAGTGATCTACTTAGCCAGCTAAAGCCAATTTGATGAAGGAACGTGCAGTGTTATTGCTGGAGTAGATTTGTGCCTTCTATGTATTTTACTAGTACTTATTTCACACCTACTTTGACATTTTCTATAGGATATAAAAATAAATAAGGGGTGATTTGCTTCCAAGATGCACACCATCCTCTAGAATTTAGTATGTGTTTTCTCTCTGTTCACATATTTGTATTTTAAAGGCTCTTACATTCCTAGGGCCATAAGCCAAAGAAACAAATAAGATTTATCATTTCAGGCAGAGATAATAGAGTGATATTTTTGCAAAGATGCACACCATCCTCTATAATTTAGTATGTGTTTTCTCTCTGTTCACATATTTGTATTTTAAAGGCTCTTACATTCCTAGGGCCTTAAGCCAAAGAAACAAATAAGATTTATCATTTCAGGCAGAGATAATAGAGTGATATTTTTGCTTGGGGCCTCGAGGGTTAGAGGTGGTTGGGGAGCTCTTTGATCCAAAAACAGCAGTGGGACGACTGTGTATGTGATAGCCCACAACCCAGGCTCCAGCGGCTCCAGTTGTGGCAATTTACTCTCACATCACTTGGAGACAGTGGGGGTGGGTGTAGAGGACATAACTGCAAAAAATCTATATTTTCTGTACTTACCTGAAGAAGCAGCAACCACATGGAATATTAATGGGCATCTTGGGGTGTCCCAAACAGCCATGGCTTTCCCCACCTTGTGATATCTCTGCGAATTTGGGAAATTCAATTTAGAGTTGCCGATTTGGCGGACTGAATCAGAGAGGGATGATTAGGACTTTGAAATTTAATTCTACTTTTAGTTTCCTGTCCCATTCATTCTATGCCAAATGAGTATGTCATTTTCATGAATCTCACACACATACATACACACACACACACATACACACACACACACTCTCTCACACACACACA
>NW_007729793.1:41232-45130 GCF_000696425.1 Galeopterus variegatus | reverse complement strand
AAAAAAAAAACGAAGAAAATTTCAAAAGGAAAAAATAAATAAATAAATAAATAAAAATAAAAGAAAGGAAATTCCTTGGGTAATGTGACACCAACCACCACGTGAGAGGCCTCAATTTTCTTGGCCCAGGTTATGGTTTGCAGCCAATCATTATGGGTTACTGTAAAGTTTTTAGTCAGGGACAGTATTTGACAAGCCCCAGATACAGGTAGGAAGGAGGTGTCCACAGGGTTGGAGGCTATTGTGCATGCGACTGCTACAAGAGAAGGAAAACAACAAAACCCTCTTTATTAAATGAGTTATTCACCTCAACCTCCACGTCCTATCTTCCAAATTGAAGGGATACCTGCCATTCCTATCTACGTGAAGAAAGCTTACAAATTAAAATCAAAAGCTGTCCTTTTGAAATTTTTCTTTAGAAAAATCCATTACCAGTGATCAAATGAGGTTTTAGGGGGGAAAAAATCAAGCTTGTTTTCAAAGTCACCTGTTGTTTGAAATCCACTAGATGGTTTGGCTGTTTTTAGAAGCTGATTTGTACTTGTTCATGGTTTAGTGGAAAAGACATTGAGCTAGGAATCAGAACAGGTGGGTTCCAGTCCTGCTTCAAGCTATGTGGCTGTCAAAAGTCCCCAGCCGTTCATTGATGGCTCTCTGAGAGCTCTTCTGCTAGAGGAAAAGCAGGACAAAGTGGCCTTCTCTATTGCTTCTCTAGTTATAACTCTAGGATTCTAAACATGTGGCTGATGACACTGGTCTCTGAAATCAGTCCCAGACAATCGATTCAACAAGTCAACTGTCATCTTTAGGAATACATCACCATTTTCTGTGTCTAATTCAAGGTCACTACTTTCCTGCAGAGCCTGTGTTTTATTCCTCAGCAAAGTCACTGGTTGTGGCCTATCAGTTACCCTTGAAATGGTGAATGTGAAGGGTCCACCAAAGCTCCGTTCACATTCCTCTTTGGATGTACTTCTCAGGCTCAGCAATGACCCTGAATTCAGCTTACAGGCCACATTTTTTAATCAAGTTATATAATGTTACTAAAAATTTTGCAGAGTCTCTAAGGTCTTTTGTGATTAATCATATTGGACGTTCAAGAGGGCTGACAACTGCAGCCCAACCTTAAGCTGTATGGACAACTTAAGTAGGAGAAAATCACTTTCTGTCCTTAAATTCTAAGAGGCTTATCATAGAAAAAAAAAAATAAAAAGCAACTCACACACTACTGTCACCCTGGTTTAAAGGTGGAGAGGAGGTGGGGGAGAAGGAGGCTGTCATTGGTGGTAGAGAAGTTAGAGGGGACTTATAAGATTCATTAAGATACAAAGGGGGAAAATCCAGGATTCCAAATAAACCAACTTTTCATGCTTGCTGTCTACCCTCTCGAAGTTTCATTTGCTATTTCAAGCTTGTCAGAAGCATCATTTGGAGGCTTCGAGCTTGAGACAGTAATGGATGTTAATAGCAGGCCACGCGGTCTTTCGACCTGGCCTGTGCTCTATCTGGTGATGAAAGCAGAAACTCTGTCACTGACAGAATTCACTGAGGCTGTGACTTCCCCTGTCCCTGCAATGGCAGGAGGTCACAGCTTCCATCTGTACAGTCATTCATGTAGAGTCGTGGAATTTTATAGCTGGGGAAATGGAGGTCCGCAGAAGTGAAGTAAATTCTGCAACATTGCACAGCTTGACAGAGACAGACCCAGGAAAAGAAGTCAAACCTCTGCCCCTCCATGCAGTTCCCCTGTATCATGAAGCTTTCCTTTCTTAGAGAGCCAAGGGGAAAGACTTTGTCTCTTATGGAAGACAGTGAAACAGGGCCCCCAAACTGGTTGGCCTTCGACTGTTGCTTAATGGGCTTCACTGCTTGGTCTTTAAAATTCTTGTCATTCCTTGGATTGGTGTCTATCTAAAGTTGATGAAACTAAATCCCTCCTCTGTAGTTATTCTTAAGATTTCTTCAATTTGAATAAGAAAATATAGATAAGTTATGAGAAAATCGATCATACTTTTAGTCATTCTGGTCCCAACTCCTCAACCCCACGCTGATAAAAGCCTGACATCTAATCATAAAAATTCAAAGTAGAAACCCAGGAAATGCTTTATCTATCTGTATTTTACTTTTTCATGTTTAGAGATAGATAGTACTCAAGCGAGCTTATGGGGATGTTTTAAGCCCTTTCTACCAGCTTCCAGGTAGAAAGCAGAATGTATTCTAAAAACACTCATATTCACCAGGTACCATCAGGGTAAAGCTAATATGAAAATAACTGCTTGTTGGAAAATGAACACAAAGCTCCAATAGTGGCAGAAAATAATGTATATAATGTGGATAATAAATAATACTATTAAACCCTTGTATCATTCCTGCTTTCTGTCAAGATAAAAAATGTGATATTTATTGCTGGGCCTGTAATTACTTTTATGCTTGAAACAGAAAGAAATGGGGTTGACGATACAGGAAGATATTAGTCAAGTGCTTTTTTCTGGTTAGGTGGCGGGGAGTGAGGTTTCATTTCCTTAGAGGGGAAGGGAGTTCGTTTCATCAGCATCTCCTTTGTACCAACCACCCAAGAAAGAGGGTTTTGCCCTTTCAGCCATTAGAAAAGATTGATTCTCTGTCATACCTGTCTGAGCTGTGTGGTGCGGAGATTAGAGAAAAAGAAAGGGAGAAAGAGGAGGTAACCAGAATTAAGGAAATAAATGCAAAACAAGAAATAGATTATTAGCTTGAGGTAATTATTCTTAATTTCTGAAAATGATGTACTTTTGTCTAGCCAGATAGGTTATTGGCTATTATTACAGCAATGGAGATCTTGATATCAATCAGTATTTCAATCCCTATTTGTCCTTATTCCAGCCCTACTCCATCTTCTCTTACCCTCTATGCTTCAAAGAAAATCATTTGGAATAATTTCACCAAGAAGATTAGCTCTTTTCCAGATAACGGCTGCATGCACTATTTTGGAAAGAACTTTGATACAGTCTTCAAACATTTGAATCCTAAAACAACTGAAGCAAAGCTCTGGAGGTAGATACAAGCAAGCAATCTCACCAGAGTCAGCTTCCTCTCCTACAGCATGGGCCCAGTGAAAATCAAAGTCTATCCTGTGAATTTCAAGGCTCAAAATAAGGTACTCCTAGCTTCAGCATCTGAGGACTTAAATCACATTTTATACTCCCCAAATGTGGCCACATTGTCTCTTTTTCCTTTTGTTCTTTTTCATTTCTGACAGAAACCATTTGAGGTTTTATTTCAAATCATCTGGCTGTCGACATAATGAATCTCAGATTCAGATTTGCGATTGTTTAGGGGCGTATGTGTGTTTGTGTGTGCATTCATGTGAGTGTTTAATTAAACTGATGTGAAATGCTGTCTGAGCCGAAGGCAATGATTTTTCTTTTACTCATTTAATGTTGCACTGGTTATGGCAAGCTTTTCATTTATATAATCTGTCATGCAATACCACTGCCTTTTAAGCATGCTGGTTTATTCAAAAGCATTCATTTAGATGGGAATAAAAGTTTAATTACTCTCTTTCACCTTTACACATTTGCTATATTAATATAGTCTCTGGAGGAGACTTCATTCAATGATCAAGAAGATTCCCTTCCTAATCCTGGGTCTGCTTCTACTTAGCTGTGTGACTTTGGATAATTCATTTCCTGTAAAGCTACCTGCAAGGACGATAAAATCTCACAATTGAGTTTTACTTCTCATTTAAGTAAGAGTTAAATTCAGATGGTGAGATGAGCCTTGGAAAAATGGTAGAGAGAAAGCTAAAAGTGTGTTGTTATGAGGACTTGCTCCTCTGTTTTAGTTGAATGCAACTTCACTAGTTTAAGGAAAACAAGGGACTTATGAACCAATGAAATCTATGAGAGTCTGAGCGACA
>NW_007729793.1:37566-40714 GCF_000696425.1 Galeopterus variegatus | reverse complement strand
ACTAGTTTAAGGAAAACAAGGGACTTATGAACCAATGAAATCTATGAGAGTCTGAGCGACATCAGGCCATGAGAAGGACCGGCAGCATCTTGGCATCTGGAACTAGATAGAGCAGGCATTTGTGTGGCTGCAGGATTTTCGTCTTCTGGCTCCATCCTCTGCAGTTGGATTCGTCTTTCACTGTGAATCAACCTATTCCATCATGGGTTATGTAGAGACATGGTGGCTGATGCCTTCAGGTAGATTTTCATCTTCTGGAAGGGAACTGACTTAGCTGTGTAGCCTCCATTTCCCCAATCGTGTGAAGGTATTGAATTGTGATACAAAGGAGTGTGGTGCACCACAGCCATCAAGTGGAGCCAAGTGACAGGGTCACCCTGTAGTAATACAAAGGATGATGTAGGAGTTGTGTGAGTGGAGGAGAGAGTTAGCGTCTTATTTTTTTTTTTTCTTCTCCCATCTGAATTACCATCTTCTTGACAGGCTGCCAAAGGTACCTAGTACCTCATAACTGTGCCCTAATCAGGAAGTATCCTCTTCTATGAACATTTTGTTTTTCCCTCTCTTATGTCACATTTGTGTTTCCCTTTGTCCTAGCTCCTCAGATCCATATTCTCTGTTAGGTTAATCTGATAAATCAATTCCTGCTGAAGGGTTCATGACCAAGCATGATTTAAGGAGTTAATTAGTTAGTCCTCTCATGGGTTCACTTCCACACAAGTCTTCATTGTCTTTAAGTGTAGAAGGACTATTTAGTATTTACTGTGCATTTATTACATGCAAAGCACTGTGCTAGAAAATGTGGTTAATGCAAAGTCATCTGAGATATGGCTCAGCTGGTGTGGGAATGAAACTTGTATCTGGCATTAGAATGCTGAAAAGTTCGCCTTTGCCACCAGACAGGTGTTAATTATTCTTGGGCCACTTAACTTTTTTTACCGTATCTTCTTCATTTAAAAATGGTGGAAATAATAGTAACTACCTCTAACTTGTTTGTGAGAATTAAATGTTCTGAAGAAATACGTACAATGCATTCTTGTACCATAACTGACTCCTTGCAAAGGTCCAATGCCTCTTAACTTTTAAGTACTAAAGCATATGCAGATTGCTTTCTCAAACTGCATTTCTAGGATGAACTTTTGTGTTACTGCTTTTATTAGAAAAACCACTTAAAACCAAAACCCATTTCCCCATCTTGGGGAATCTGTTTTAGCACTGTGTGAGCATTTTGTACATGCTTCCTTGGTCTTTAGTTTGAAATTGTCATCTAAGAATGAGCTTTTTAGGTATTGCTCTGTTAATATCTTCAGATAATCAAAGCTACTAGGACATTTGTAAAATCTGTACCGTGCAATAGTCTCCCTGTCTCCTCCTCCTCATCTCTGTCTCAAGCAAGTTTTATTTCAATTGGTGCTATCTTCCTGACACACTAATTCCAAAATTATGGTCGATAACTAATTCATTCAAGTGTAATTTGAGGAAAAAAAATGCAGACAACATATTCTGTTAAGTTTGATCTTTTCTGTACCAACATGGCTAGACTGAAAAGGAAATCAATAAGGAGAATGAAGATCTCCCATGCCAAGGTGAATCTTTGAAGACAATCATTTTTTTTTCTCTCTTGGATTCTCAGCTCTGTTTTAACCATACTAAGGGAAAATATTTCACAGAGTTCTTTTGCTGTCAGATCTGAGCTATTTCATGATTGGTAGCAAAGCATATCCTGATAATAGACTCCACCAGTCATAAAGGAATGCTAACATTTATGGAGCATCAGCTTCACACCATACACTCCATTTAGTTCTCTTCACAACACAGTCAAATTTATTATTAACCTGTAAGTCTCAGAATGATGAAGGAGTTTGCTCCAAGTTGCACAGAGATTTGCACCTGGGTTAGCCAGAATCTAAAGGATTTATTCCTTCTGTTCTGCCATCTCACTATTCAAAACTACATTAGCCTAATATACCAGAAAGAAAACAAACTACTGATTTTAAATAGGAATTTAAAGGAATAGTGGATAGATGCACATACTTTAGTTGTCAACCTATTTTAACCATTTATTGGCTGACCATAAGGATTCTTCTCATGTTTCTAGAAGTTATTAAAGTGAGATAAGGAATATGGCTGTGAATAACAAGCACATGCCCCTTGAAAATGCATTGCCTTCATTGAGGAAGATTTTTTTATGCAGTTCAAGTTCTTGCACTAATGAGCAAACCTATTTCTCAATAATGCAGTGGTGGAGAGACCAGGCTCTGGAGCTATCAGTGCAAATTGATAGTCCCACTGGGCCTTTTCATGCCACTTTCTATAAAACAGTGCTGATATTAATAATTCAGATCTCATAAGCTTGTTGTGAGAAATGAATGAGTTAATGTATTTGTAGAGCAATTAGAACAGTACCTCGTTTGTAATAAACACTCATAAAGTATTAACTATTTCAATTATTAGAAATACAAGAAGGGTGTCTCTGAGCTTCCTTGTGGAATTTGCCCTGTTGGCAGCTGTAAATCTAAAGGATCTGTACTTTTTGAAATTGTAATAATTTAATTTAATTTGGATTTGTACACTGCCATCCAAATTAGCTGATTTACTATGGTATTCAGAGTTTGTATCTACCCTAAAAATATTTTTTTTTTAAAAATCTATTTCTAAACTCTAGGCCTACTTTTCATATAATTGTTTTGAGTAGTCCAAATAATTAGGAAAATCTTTCTTAAATTACTGAGAGAGTAACTTATTCCCATTTCAAAAATTTCTATCACAATGTGTCATCTTAGAGATTAAGTTAAAAATCTATTACTTTTAACAAGGATGTTCTTGAATACCTCATCTACTCACTTCATATAGAACGGGGATAATTTGCGTGCATAAATTCAGGCACAAGTAAAGAAAGCAAACATGTTTATGCAGGCTTAAATATTTTCCTTCATTTTTATGCAAATGAATTTCTTCAAGTTCTTAAACTTTCTTAGCCTTAAACAGGTGTTGGTTCAATCTATGGGAATGAAGAGTTGACACAGAATGCAAATATTGTAAAGGTGTGTGCCAGTCTAGGGCACATGGCTCCAAGGCTGTGTTCCTTTCCTTTTGGGTCCACACATTTGGCCTGTCTGCCTATAACCTGTTATCCTGTGGGTGGTGC
>NW_007729793.1:16458-37187 GCF_000696425.1 Galeopterus variegatus | reverse complement strand
TTTTGAGTAGTCCAAATAATTAGGAAAATCTTTCTTAAATTACTGAGAGAGTAACTTATTCCCATTTCAAAAATTTCTATCACAATGTGTCATCTTAGAGATTAAGTTAAAAATCTATTACTTTTAACAAGGATGTTCTTGAATACCTCATCTACTCACTTCATATAGAACGGGGATAATTTGCGTGCATAAATTCAGGCACAAGTAAAGAAAGCAAACATGTTTATGCAGGCTTAAATATTTTCCTTCATTTTTATGCAAATGAATTTCTTCAAGTTCTTAAACTTTCTTAGCCTTAAACAGGTGTTGGTTCAATCTATGGGAATGAAGAGTTGACACAGAATGCAAATATTGTAAAGGTGTGTGCCAGTCTAGGGCACATGGCTCCAAGGCTGTGTTCCTTTCCTTCTGGGTCCACACATTTGGCCTGTCTGCCTATAACCTGTCGTCCTGTGGGTTTCCACCTTACAAAGTTTGCCACCTGGAGTTACCAAGAGTGGGTCAGATTGAGTTTTTACCAGGCCAGGGAATCTTTCATCCCCTCTATCATTTCAGCCCCACGTACCCACCCCAATCCTAGATTTACTGTAATTCTGAGGCAAATAATCAACATATAAAAAAATGCGAAGTTACAACTTTAATTTTGTGATCATGTACTTTCAGTGGTTATCTTTTAAAAGCAGAGTTATATACATAGATAATTTAAAGATTCTACCAGTCCTACAAGGTTTGTTAAACAGTATGCCCGGTTTCCCTCCCCAATATTTTCTTTTCTAAGAAGTGTTGAGGTTACTGTAGGAACTCTAAAGTTGATAACTTAGGTTCCAAATCTGGCTCTGATACTGTCTATCATTTGACGACATAGCCCCAGTGTCCTTATCAGTAAAATGGGATAATAATACCTTCTCCAGAGGATTGTTCCAAAGGAAAAAGTATGTTACCTACAATATCTGAAATAGAGTAATACATGAGTATTATTAAAATTATTAAGTTTTTTATTATATTTATTTTATTAAATATTAAATATTTTATTAAATTATTATGAAAGTATTACTACTCTCCAGAGTTAACTGTTTTCAATTATTCAGATGATTCTTTTGGTATTTCCTACCATTTCTCTAATTAACATGCTTAAATTGCTTTTTATTAAGTTTTCAGTTTTAGGAATTTAGTTTTATGGAAAATGAGGATTTTGCTTATTCCCCACTTTTGTCCCCCCCCCATGCCATTGTCCCCCCCCCCATGCCCACCCCCTAATCCACGTACCCATCACAACCATCCGCCCATGGGCACACACAACCTCATGCACTTGCACAGACATTTGCCACCATCCCTAATCCTCCTAATAGAGCTACATCATAATGTTGATGAGAACAGTATTCATTATTTGCACTATTATGACCTCATAGTAAACCTTATTTACTTTATTATTCTAAACTCTTGTTTGCTGAATTACTCATGTTCCTCAATACAAACTACCTTCCAATTGCCTAAATCTCTTTTCAAAACATGTTTTGACACCAAGAAGTAATGTATTAATGTCATAGTCTTAGTTCAGGCTGCGTAACAAATTACCATATACTTAAACAACACATTTATTTCTCACCATTCTGGTGGCTGGGAAGTCCACGATCAAGGTGCTGGCTGATCCAATGTCTGATGAGAGCTGCTTCCTGGTTTGCAGATGACGTTTTTGTTGTAGCCACACATGGCAGAAAGAGAGCTAGACAGCTCTCTGGGGTCCCTTTAATATGAGCCTAATTCCATTCATGAAGTTTGCAACCTCCTGACCTAATTACCTTCCTAATTACCTTCACTTCTGAATACCATCACATTGGTGGTTAGGAATTCAATATAAGAATTTTGGGGGACATGAACATTCAGGTCATAATAGTCATCTTCTTGATGGAGTCTCTTCCAGAGCTAATTTGGACTGGTTGCACAGTTATCATTTTGAGCTCTCCTTCACCTCTATCTTAATGATTCTCTGTACCTCCTTCCTATGTTGGATCTCCCATTTCCCATAGCCCATTAAATATTAGTGTCCTAGGGCTGCTGTAACAAATTACCATAAACTTGATGACTTTCAAAAAACCCAGAAATTTATTCTCTCACAGTTATGGAAGCCAGCAGTCTCACATAAAGGTGTTGGCATGCTCTCCCCCTGTAGGCTTTAGGGATAATCCTCCCTTGCCTCTTCCAGCTTCTGGTGGCTTTAGGCACGGTGTTTGGTGTTATTTAATTCCAATCTCTGTCTTCCTCTTCACACAGCTTTCTTGTATCTCTGTCAAATCTACCTCTGCCTTTCTCTAATGAGGACACATGTTGTTGGATTTAGGGCCCATGCTAAATCTAGGATGACCTCATCTCAGGATCCTTAACTTAATTACGTACACAAAGACCCTTTTTCCAAGTAAGGTCACATTCACAGGTCCAGAGTGGACATATCTTGTGGGGCTACCACCATTCACCCCACTGCCCCCTTGTCTTCCTGTCTTACTACTTCAGCTTGGTAGAATACTTTCTCTAGTAGCTTTTTGAGGAAAAGTGCATGAAAGGTAAATTTTTGAAACTTTGCATGTCTGAAACGTCTTTATCCTACTTTGTCTTGGAGTAGATTTGTAGGTTGGAAATCATGTTTCTTCAGTATTTTGAAGGCATGATATTATTATCTAGACTCTAGTACTCTAAAGCCATCTTAATGTCATACCCCGTTTATGTGATTTTTTTTTTTCTCTTCAGAATCTCATAGATTTTTTTTTTTTTTTTTTTTTTACCTCAGTTGATCATGTAAGTACCATGCATATAATTGTACTAGTCATTTGCTGGATCTTTCAATCTGGAAAACCATGCCTTTGAGTTCTGGAAAATTTTCTTGAATTACTGTTTTATGATTTATTCTCTTGTTCTTGTCTCCCTTTCTGGAGCTCCTATTATTTGGATGTTAAGCTCCTCTTCCACTTTTCTTATCTTTTCTCGTCTATTTGCTATCCTTTGGTCTTTGTGTACTACTTTCTGGGAAATTTCTTAACTTTGTCTCCTAGCTAGCATATGTTTTTTTATATCTAAGAGCTCTTTTTGTTTTCTGAATGTTCCCTTTTTATAGCATTATTTTCTTGTTTAACGGATAAAATTTCTTCTCTTATCTCTCTGGGAATACTGGTTATTTGTTTTACTCTGTTTTGACTCTCCTTCCCCACCCTGAACATATGTGAATGAGCTAAGAAATTGGGACCAAAAAGCCAACATTATGACCATGTGCCTTCTGGCAATGTGATTTTTTTTCTTTCTTTTTGTTTAGAACTGCATTCTATTTCTCTATGCTTGAAGGCAGTAATTACTAAGACCATTCTGCTAAGTCTTATTCTTGGTGTTTGGTAAAGTTTTACCCCAGTCTCATATGGGTTCATGGCAGAGAGACATATGCTTTGGTTGGTCATACCTCCTTCTGCCATTATTTTCAATTTTATTAAAATAGATCTTGTCTGAGAGGAGAGGTGGAATCTATAATGAGCCCCATTCTCTACTCCAGGGAGAACTCTACTACTGTATTCTTATCCTTTTTCCATCCATCATTCCTTGGTCAGCTTCTGGTTTTGTACAATTTAGTAGAAAAATCAATGGCTTGATGAGTCGGGACACATGGAAATTAATAAAAATTCTGTTATGGGGCTTGTATTCTTATCCTTTTTCCATCCATCATTCCTTGGTCAGCTTCTGGTTTTGTACAATTTAGCAGAAAAATCAATGGCTTGATGAGTCGGGACACATGGAAATTAATAAAAATTCTGTTATGGGGCCGGCCCCGTGGCGCACTCGGGAGAGTGCAGCGCTGGGAGCGCAGCAATGCTCCCGCCGTGGGTTTGGATCCTATATAGGACTGTCCGGTGCACTCACTGGCTGAGCGCGGTGCGGGTGACACCAAGCCAAGGGTTACGATCCCCTTACCGGTCACAAAAAAAGACAAAAGAAAAAAAATCTGTTATCAATAATCTTTAAGGTTGAAAGGCAAATAACTTCTCCAGGTCTCAGTTTCCTCATCTGTAGATGGAAGGAGTTGTACTAAACTTAACTGGAAGTTTCTGAGGTCTGCAAGGTATTGGTGATTCTGTGCAAGTCCCTAAGCAAAGTGCTGTCAAAAATGAGGAGGAATGAGCTGGTTCTCACTGCTTTCTCCTTCCAGCCAGAGCAGACCACTTTTGTCTATTTCCACCTAAGTTTCAAAGATTTCTGTTGTTTCATTGCTCTTTTTTGACATCAGCTTTTCCTGTCCAAATATACGTATGAATATTTTTTAATTATCTTGTCTTGGTTACCTCAGTTTCTTTTTGTCTCTGAAATACTGTTATTTGATATGATACTTGTGTTATTCTGGCCTTTGAAACTTGGAGCATGAAGTTTTCACATGGTGACTTCTGATCTTTCACATTTATGAGCTCAGCGACAATCTCTTTCATAACATGACGTGGTTTCTTCTGTGGTTCTGGAACTAGATTGTGTATGGTGCTGAGAAGTCCTGGCAGTCAGCTTAAATTAATCAAGAAATATGGTAACATGAGGTCCCACACTGAAGGCTTTGAAAAGATTTTAATGGTTCCAACAGGGTAGAAATGTTTCTCAACTTTTTTAAAACTATAGAATATCTCAGCAGGCAGATACTTACGGATTAATAATCACTTTACAGCACTGTTGGAGATCTGTTATCCATCATCCCTATATGGACTATGTTGTCAGAGAGAATTTTAGGAGGTTTGAATGCAGAATGCACTGTGAATGCAGCACTGCAAGAGTTATTTCTTCCTTCCTATGAAATGTATTTTAGTCTAGCAGATAAATTGTATCATTAGACTTTTTTATCCACTGTCTGGCTTTGTACTGGTACCAATGGTTTTTACCCACTCCCTACCCTCTAAATCTTGTTGAGTGTCAGAAGACCTGGGGAATAATAAAAAATATGAGCATAATCACTTCCTACTAAAACATTTGTATCCAAAAAGAGAAAAGGGTGTTTCAGTAGTTCTTCAGAAGAAATAAAGAAGAAATAGATAATGGCAGAAAAAGTAGGAAAACAATTGTACAAGTTTTATGAGTGTTTTCTTTAGTATGTTTTATTATATTTCAATGAATATTCCAGAATAAATTAAGGTGTAACAAATAACTAGAGTTCAAAGTGCAGAAAACATTGCTGAAATGGCAGAAAGAAAATGTGCTTAAACATGCAAAGCAACCACTTTCCAAATCAAAAAGATAACTCAAAAGTGGAATATGTTCTACAAAATTAATCAAAAATAGGATTGATAATTTTTATTTGAAAAATAATCATATTTTACATAAAAATGTAGTATAATTTTATGAAAGAAATAAACATGCAAAAATGAAGAAAATTTAAGATGCTAATAATTTTCCATCCTCTCCCAGTTGATATTTATTTTATCACCTCATTTTACAAGGTTGTAGATATAGTTTAGATCAGTGGTTCTCAAACTTTAGACAGCACCAGAATCACCTGAAAGGTTTGTTAAAGCACAGATTAGGGGAACTCCAGGGTTTCTGATTCAGAACCCTGGCCAGGGCTTAGAATCAGGTCTGTGTGGAAATCTCATTTCTAATTTGTTCCAGGTGATGCCAATAATAATGGTCCATTGACTGCCCATTTGCATAGCAAAAACAGAGTTCAAGGGTATAGATTCCTAGTGATGGTCCTGATATACATATTAAATCCTCCAGCTGATTTCACAAAATAGAAAGCAGTTGATTTATACCAACTAATCAAAAAACTCATATTACTTGTTATAACACATTGTGTGATAGCAAAGAAACAATCACTGAAGATATTTGTTTCTTTTATTTTTAAAAATTTTTCATTCATGTTTTATTATTTTAAAGTATTTTTAATTTGTTTTATATTAGAATGTTCATTATTACAAATCATAATTATTCTTTTTGCCTCTTACCTGACCAATCACTTCTCAACCTCCATCCCCCTCATCTCTAGTATTCTTAAGTTTGTTCTCTCCTTCTGAAAGTTCAATGTATTATTGCAGTCTGGATCCTTCCTTCCTTCCTTCCTTCCTTCCTTCCTTCCTTCCTTCCTTCCATCCATCTTTCTTTCTTTCCTTCTTACTTAGCACCAAGTTATGAGTGAAGACATGTGACATTTCTCTTTCTGTGTTTGGCTTGTTTCATTTAACATGATTTTCTCCAGGCTCACCCATGTTGCTGCAAATGGCAGAGTTCCATTCTTTTTATGGCTGAGTCTCTTTTTTGAAGAGGCAATCTTTTCCTCAACATATGTTCTTGTTGCCTTTGTCAAAGATCAGTTGGCTGTAAGTATGTAGATTGATTCCTGGTTTTCTATTATGTTCCATCAAACCAAGTGTCTGTTTTTATGCTGTACCATGCTGTTTTGGTTAAAATAGTTTTGTAATATATTTGAAGTTGGGTAGTGTTTTGCCTTCTGTTGTGCATATATACCACATTTTCCTTATCCAGTCATCTGTTGATGGCCTTTTAGGTTGGTTCCATATTTTGGCTACTGTAAATAGAGCTACAATGAACATGGGGGTGCAGGTATACCTTCGATATGATCATTTCTGTTCCTTTGGGTATATACCCAGTAGTGGGATTGCTGGATTGTATGGTAGTTCTAACTGTAGTTGTTTGAGAACCTCCATACTATTTTCCATAATGGCTGTACTAATTCACAGTCACACCAACAGTGTATGAGAGTTGCCCTTTCCCCACATCCTAGCCAGCATTTGTTATTCTTGATCTTTTTTATAATGGCCAGTCTATCCAGGGTGAGATGATATCTCAATGTGGTTTTGATTGGAACTTCCTTGATGATTACTGATGATGAGCATTTTTTCATGTACCTGTTGACCATTTGTATTTCTTCCTTTGAAAAATGTTTATTCATCTGCTTTCTTCATTTTTGAATTGGATTATTTGGTTTTTTACTGTAAAGTTGTTTGAATTCCTTATATATTCTAGATACTAATCCCTTGTCAGAAGTAGAGTTTGAAAATATTTTCTCCCATTCAATAGGTTGTCTTTACATTTTGTGGCTTCCTTTGCTGTGCAGAAGCTTTTCAGTTTGATATTATTCCATTTGTTTATTTTTTCTTTTGTAGCTTGTGCTTTGGGGTCTTATTCATAAAGTCTTTGCCCAGTTCTACTTCCTGAAGTGTTTCTGCTGTTTTCTTTTAGTAATTTTATGGTTTTAAGTCTTACATTTAAGTCTTTAATTCATTTTGAGTTTATTTTGGTATATGCTGAGAGGTACAGGTCCAGTTTCATTCTTCTGCATATTGATGTCCAATTTTCCCAGCACCATTTATTGAAGAGGCAGTCTTGTCCCCAATATATGTTCTTGTTGCCTTTGTCAAAGATCAGTTGGCTCTAAGTATGTAGGTTGATTTCTGGATTTTCTATTCTGTTCCATCAATCCAATTATCTGTTTTTATGCCATATCATGCTGTTCTGGCTAAAATAGCTTTGTAATATATTTGAAGAAGGGTAGTGCTATGCTTCCAGCTGTATTAATTTATTTTTTTTGCTCAGGATTGTTTTGGCTATTTGAGGTCTTTTCTTGTTCCATATGTATGGTAATGTTGTTTTTTCTATTTCTGCGTAGAATTTCATTGGTATTTTGATGGGGATTACACTGTATCAGTAGATTACTTTGGGTAATATGGACATTTTCACAATGTTAATACTTCCAATCCAAGGGCATTGTATGTCTTTTCACCTTTTTCTGCCCTCTTTAATTTCTTTCAGTACTGTTTTGTAGTTCTTGTTATAGGGATCTTTCACCTCCTTGGTTGAATTGATTCCTAAGTATTTTATTTTCTTGACAACTATTGTAAATGGGCTTGCTTTCTTTTTCTGCTAGTTTGTTATTGGAGTATAAAAATTCTACTGATTTGTGGGTGTTAAATTTGTATTCTGAAAATTACTGAAATTGTTAACAGCTCTAAGAGTTTGGGGGTAGAATCTTTAGGTTTTTTTATATATATGATCATGTCATCTGTAAACAGGGACAGGTTGAATTTGTCATTTCCAATATGGATTCCCCTTCTTTCTCTTGCCTGATTGCTCTGGCTACTACTTCCAATACCATGTTAAATAGGAGAAGTGCAAGTGGGCATCCTTCTCTTGTTCCTGTTTTTAAGGGAAAAGCGTTCAGCTGTTTCCTGTTCAGGATGATATGGGCAAATGGTTTGTTGTCTATGGCTTTTATTTTGTTGAGGAAATTTCCATCTATACCTAATTTGCTGAGAATCTTTATCATGAAGGGATGCTGAATTTTGCCACTGCTTCTGCATCTATTGAGAAAAAAATATGGTTCTTGTCCCTGGTTTTGTTGATGTGGTGTATCACATTTATTGACTTGTGCATGTTGAATCATCCTTGCATCCCTGGGATAGATACCACTTGATCATGGTACATAACTTCTTTGATGTGTTTCTATATTCTGATTGCTAATATTATCTTGATGATTATTGTGTCTGTGTTCATCAACTACATTAGCCTTTAATTTTCTTTTTTTGTTTTATCTTTTTCTGGTTTTGATATCAGAGTGATGATGTCCTCATAGAATGAGTTTGAGAGAATGACTTCTATTTCAATTTCTTGAATAGTTGAAGATATATGGTATTAATTCCTCTTTAAATGTTTGATAGAATTCAGCAGTAAAGCTTTCCAGTCCTGGGCTTTTCTTTGTTGGAAGATTGCCAATTACTGCTTTAATCTCATTGCTTGTTATTGGTCGGTTCAGGTTTTCTGTTTCTTCTTGGTTCATTTGTGGTAGTTTTTAATGTGTTCAGAAATTTATCCATTTCCTCCAGGATTTTGTGTTTGTTGGCATACAGTTATTTATAATAGACTCTAATGATTTTTTTCTACTACTGTGGTACCAGTTGTAATGTCTCCCTTTTCATTTCTGATTTTTGTTATTTGGGGGTCTTCTTCTTTTGTTTGTTAACCTAGCTAATGGTTTGTTTATTATATTTATCTTGAGAAAAGCAACTTTTTTTCATTAATCTCTTGAATCATTTTGGGGGGTCTTTATTCCATTTAGTTCTACTCTGATCTTTATTTCATTCCATCTACTACTTTTAGGATTGGATTGTTTTTGTTTTTCTAGTTCTTTAAGGTGTGATATTAGGTCATTTATTTAAAATCTTTCTATTCTTTTGATATAAGAATTTATTGCAATAAACTTCCCTATTAATACTGCTTTTGCAGTATCCTAAAGGTTTTGGTATGATGTATCTGTATTTTCATTATTTTCAAGAAATTGTTTGATTTCCTTTTTAATTTCTTCTTGGACCCATAGGTCATTCAGGAGCCTGTTGTTTAGTTTCTATATAAATATACTTATAGTTTCCAGAGTTTGGCTTGTTATTTATTTCCAGTTTTAATCCATTGTGGTCTTAAAAAATACTTGGAATGATTTAGATTTATTTTAATTTGCTAAGACTTGATTTGTGACCTAACACGTGATCTATCCTGGAGAATGTTCCATGTGCTGATAAGAAGAATGTATATTCTGTAGTTGTTGGGTGAAATGTCCTGTAGATATCTTCCAAGTCCAGTTGGTCTAAGGTGTAGTTTAAAGCCTTTATTTCTTTGTTGATTTGTTGCCTGGAAGATCTGTGCAATGCTGACAGAGAGGTATTCAGGCCATCCACTATTATCGTATTAGGATCTATCTCTTTCTTTAGGTCTAATAGTGCTTGCTTTATATATCTAGGAGATACAGTATTGGTTGCATACATATTTATGATTGTTATGTCTTCTTCCTGGATAGATCCCTTTGGAGAGATCATTTTATAGTGCTTTCTTTAGGTCTAATAGTGCTTGCTTTATATATCTAGGAGATACAGTATTGGTTGCATACTTATTTATGATTGTTATGTCTTCTTCCTGGATAGATCCCTTTGGAGAGATCATTTTATAGTATCCTTTTCTGTTTTTATGGTTTTTAGTTTAAAGTCTATTTTATCTGATATAAGAATAGCTACTCCTGCTCATTTTTGGTTTTCATTTGCATGGTATATCATTTTCCATTTCTTTACTTTTAGTCTCTGTGTGTGTTTACAGGTGAGGTGAGTCTCTTGAAGACAGCATATAGTTGGGTCTAGCTTTATAATCCAATCAGTCAGTCTGCGTCTTTTGAATAGGGAATTTAATCCATATACTTTTATGGATGTTATTGACATGTATTGTTTTACTCTTGTCATTTTATTGCTTTTAGTTTAGTTGTTTTAAATATCTTTTGTTCCTTTCTTCTCCTTTTATTTTTTGTCTTCAGTGTTAGTCAGATTTTTGAGGTGGCAAGATTTAGCGTCTTTCTTTTCCTCATTTGTATTTTTGTTTTAACAGTGGGATTTGCTCTTTCTTGTGTGTCTCTGATAGTGAATATAATTTTTCTGATTCCAGGTACAAGACTCCCTTGAGAATTTCTTGCAGGGCTGGTTGCATGCTGGTGAACTCCCACAATTTTTGTTTGTCAGGTTAATGCACTATTTCTCCCTCATTTCTGAAGGATTACCTTGCCACGTATAGAATTCTTGGCTAGCATTTTTTTTTCTTTTAGTATTTTGAATATGTCATCCCATTTTCTTCTGGCCTGTAGGATTTCAGTTGAAAAGTCTGCTGTTAGTCTGATGGGGTCTCCCTTATAGGTGACTTGACACTTTTCTCTTGCTACTTTTAGAATTCTCTCTTTGTCTTTCAGCTTTGCTAGTTTGTTTATAATGATTTTCTCTTGCTGCTTTTAGAATACTCTCTTTGTCTCTGAACTTTGCCAGTTTATGTTGGAGAGGATCTTTTTGGATTAAATCCGTTTGTGGATCTTTGGCTTCCTGGATCTGAAGGTCAGTGTCTCTCCCTATACCTTGGAAGTTTTCTGTTATTATTTCCTTGAATTGGTTTTCAATGCCTTTCCTTTCTCCTCCCCTTCTGGAATACCCAGATATCTGTGCACTTGAGGTTGTCTGCTAGCTCACTTAGATTTTCTTCCCTTTTTAAAAATTCTTTCTTTTCCTTTTTTTTTCTGCCTCGGTTATTTTGAAAGCTCACCTTCGAGATCTGAAACTCTTTCTTCTGCTTGCTCTAGCCTACTGCTGAGCTCTCTGTTGTGTTTTTTATTTAATTGAGTGAATCTTTCAGTTCCAGGAATTCTGATACATTCTTTTTAAAGATATTAATCTCTTTGTAAATTTCATCCTTCAGATCCTGGATATTTTTTCTTGTTCATTGTGTTCCCTAATTGAGTTGTCTTGTATCTCTTTCAGTTTTCTTATTGTTGCCCAGAATTCCTTTACAGACATTTCAAGGGTTTCCTTCTCTATGGCATCTGGTACTTGAGAATTACTGTATTCCTTCAGTGATGTCATATCTTCTTGTTTATTTTTACTTCTAGTTTCTTTTCATTGATGGCTGGTCATCTGATAGAGCACTTGATTCTTCTATTACTCTAGAGGGGGCTATGAGGAGAAATATTTCCTCCTCTATTTGCAGGCTCTGCTGGTGACTCTTCTTGAATCATGCAGTTGAGCATTTGGTGGGTTGCCTGTAGGGTGGCCCTGGCTACTACTATGGTGGTGAGCTGTACTTACAGTGGCATTAGATGTGGCAGTGGCTGCAGTGGACCACCTGTGCAGAAACATCTGTGGCACATGTGCAGTATGATCACCTTTGTTCCTGCTCAGGCATCAGGAGAGCTTTCCATAGCTTCAGGATGGGCTCCTGGTGGTGCCAAGGACATTCACCTTGGCTCCTGCTCAGGTGGTGGGAGGGGCTCTGTGGGGCTTCAAGCTGGACCCCTGGTGGTATGCTGGGTTCTCACCTTGGCTCCCACTCGGGCAGTGGGAGGGACTCTCTGGAGCTTCCTGTTTTGCACGCAGTGATGTGCAGGATGCTGATCACATTGGCTCCTGGTCAAGAGGTGGGAGGGGCTCTCCAGGACTTCCAGCTGGGCCCCTGGTGGTGTGCAGGTTGCTGCTCAACGTGGCTTCTGCTCAAGCACTGGGAGGGGTTCTCCAGGGCTTCAGACTTGGACCCCACGAGCCCGTGGGTCACTGCACAACTTGTCCTTGTTTCTCTTTTAATTGCCAAAGATGTATAATCTATTTATGCCACTGTATGAACTAGGAAGAATATTACAGCCCTGGAAAATTTTTCCTTGGCTCATTTTCTTTCATTTCCATGTTTTCACTCAGACAGATAGAGTATAAACCATAAATGTAAGTATTATATCTGTTAATTGTTGACTAGGAAAAGGCTTTATGGCAAATAGTAGGTTTCAGCTTTAATAAATAATGGGGTTCATTCTGCCCAATGACAGATGTGTGTAATTCTCATTAAAAACAGTGGCACTTACATAAGTGAATCAGAGCAAAATGTTGTCTTTTACAGAATGTTCTGATTTGGTAAATTATTCACTATCTCTCAAACAGTAGAGACATATGCTATTGTTCTCTGTGGGGAACAAGAAAAACTCTTTTAGGCAGGATGCAATTTCAAATTTTAGACTTGGAATGTGCAACTAAGAAAAGACTAACATGTTTTTACTCAGAAACTTTTAAATAAAACTGAGTTAATTACTGTTTTTGAAGATGCTTCCAGGGAGGGTTGTTGATATTGTGCTATTGATTGGGAGGGTTGTTGGATAACTGGATAAATACCTGCTTATATCTGTGTTTTCCAACACCAGGTTAGTCCAGCAGTCTTTGCCAAACTGTGGCAATCATCCACAGCATCACAACCAATGGCTAATAAATCTAAAGGGAACTACATTATAGTGAAATGTCGATGCAGCTAGAAAGGCTCAAAGGTGTTAAAGACTGAGCAGGTTAGGGGACTGTTAACATCCACAGCATCACAACCAATGGCTAATAAATCTAAAGGGAACTACATTATAGTGAAATGTCAATGCAGCTAGAAAGGCTCAAAGGTGTTAAAGACTGAGCAGGTTAGGGGACTGTTAAACTGAACTCTGGTCTTTTTTTGAATATTGGAATACTCTGTACCTATTAGTACTTCAGTTAATACATCAGTAAAATGGAGAAAATGCTGTCTGCTTACTCTGTCTTCCTGGGATGCTGTGATTAACAATAATGGAAAACATGTTGAAATAATAAAAAAGCACTAAATCAGTTAGAGAATAAACAGAGGAAGCATTCAAACATACACTGTAGCAGATCTTAGACAGTTCTATAAACCTGCACTCTCTGATTACCAGGCTAAGTAGAGTATGAGTCTCCTTCAAGGTATTCAGTCTTTTGGAAACTGACAAGATCATTCCTAATGCCAGATATTTAATGAATAATGAAGATGATGGCAAAGCCTTGATTGCATGGATGTATGACCAATTGCTTCCATCCCAACCAAGATTTTCTTTAATTTTTAATCATAGGTTTGGGAAGGTGTCTTCATAAGTTTGGGAAGACAAATAAAGAAAAACTTTAAAAAGAGAAAAAGAAAACAATTTTTTTTATGTTTATTCTCAGTTCATCTGTTCTATCTCCATTCCATTCTGTGTTCCAAGAATTACTCCTCATTTTTGGAGACTCTTCTTTGGTTAACTATGTGTTTTCAAACGTTCCAGTACTCTTTAATTATCTGTAGTTCCTCATGAAAAGTTAGTTGGATATTACTGATTAAATACAATCTAATTTAAAAGAAAAAACCTTGAACTTTAATGAAGAAATAGTACTAAGAAGAAGATGGAAATAAAGTCAATGTGGGTTGATTTTTCTTCCAGTATTAACGTGCTTTTATATACTATTAGAATACTGTCTGATGTAGAAATGAATGATTGGAAATGGAATATTCAGTGTGCTGAGTACTAGGATTGGTGTAGAACAACCTGTAGGTAGAAAGAAGAGAGGACAATGCATAAATAAAACTAGATTTTGCTGCTGCTTCGTCGTTTCTCGAGAAATCTTTATGTGAACTGGCATTGAATTTAACATTGACTGCTATTTAATCTGCGAGACCTCCAAGCTTATCCAGAAGTGCTGTAAAAGTCTCACCCTATAGGCATCGAGTTGATTATTTAAACACAAATTTTCAAGTTACAACAAAAACAACTACTACACTTTGCTGTAAGATTTTATTAAAGCAGGAGACTTGGAATCAAAGAAATTTGTTGTGTTCTCTGCATGCCCCAAATGTGGAGAAGGTATCTACTGTAAATTTGATGTCAGAGATTTGGTTCATTTTAGAACAAATTTGGAAAAGAGGGACTTCCCAACACAACTTCGATGGGCCACCTTTCTCCTTTTCCTGCTCTCTTCTATCTCTCCTCCTTCTTGTCTTTTTTAGTTATGGATCTTGTGATATCATGATTAATTTTCCCCGATAGATGCATTGACCTTCCAGTCTCTGTTAACCCTCTGTTACAGTGTTTCTCAGACATCAATGTGCACATGAATAACTTGGTGAAAGTGTAGATTCTGATGCAGTAGTTCTGGGATGGGGAGAGATTCTGCTGCTGAACCAGGGAAGATCATAAGCTTAGGAAAAGTATAGATTTTAGATTCCTACCAACTTTTTGGCTATTTCTGATGCAGTAGTTCTGGGATGGGGAGAGATTCTGCTGCTGAACCAGGGAAGATCATAAGTTTAGGAAAAGTATAGATTTTAGATTCCTACCAACTTTTTGGCTAAATATGGGTAGCTCAAAAATATTTAAATGAAAGATTCATATTCCAATCTGATATCATTTTTCTACAATTATCCTTACACATTGCAGGGATATTTTTTTGCATAATGAAGTAAGGTTTTGATAGTAAACATTGAAGACTGAGAGATTGTTGAAGGCAAAATAAAACTAAGATAGAAATAAATGTTATATGCTGAGATCTCAAAAATTTGAGATAGTAAACATTGAAGACTGAGAGATTGTTGAAGGCAAAATAAAACTAAGATAGAAATAAACTAAATAAAACTAAGATAGAAAACTAGACAGTAAATTTTTCTGTTGAATTAGAAAAATTGTAGCTATTTTATCCACAATGGATGTTTTTGTTAATAGGTTCTCACACTGTTTCAAATGTAAAAGAATGTCCACCCCCCCACCCCCAGGTAAAGATCAGATTTACCTTTCTTCCTGTTGGACAGGACTCATAGAAGTTAGAAGCTTCATCTTGGAGTGAAATCATTTTCATCTGAATTTCCTGGGTTGACAAATCTAAGGCCAAACACTGCTAATTACCCTGATGTGATCTCATCTGAGCCTATTCTATCTTTATATGTTGTTTCTATACCAAATGTGAAGCAGAAATACTTCTCTTTTCATAAACATTTATTGTGAGAGCTATAAACATTTTGACACACTATTCTTCTGTAAGTTTTCTGTAAACACAATTACAGTAGATATAAATCAAAATGATGGAAGTCCATCTACAGTTTTCTAAAGTTCCCAGGAGTGCTATTGGGCTTTTTAATTGCTTACTAATGTAAAAATATCATTGTTAGTAAAGCATAAATCATGGCAATTTTGCCCCACTAGAGGTTAAAAGCAACACAAGATGTGGTAATTAAGATATACTAATAGACCTGGCAATTTCTATAATAGGAGCTTTTAACAAGGTAGAAAAAGAATGGCATCTCTCCTGCTACAGTAAGACAACTACTAAAATATGAAGTTTTCTTTTTGCAAAAGAGATCATCTGCTTAAAAACAATAACCAGACAGCAAGCAATAAGGTGATTTTCTTCTTTCTTATTCTCTTTTTGTATTCTTAGTTACATGGCAGCTTATGAATACAAGTTTAGATTGAGAATTAGCTTCATAAATTGTAAGCACTAGGAGTTTCTTTAATTTGGAACCAAATGCTTTTGTTTTCATTATCAAAAGATGAGGCAGATAAAAGAGCTGGTCTTAGCTAGTTGGGTGCAGAGTTGAGACTAGAATTCAGGCACTTGCTTTCCAGTGAGGGCTCTGTCTGTTTAGTTAGCCTCGTTTTTCATCAAAGACCTTCAGAAGTTTTCAAACTGTAAACGTTCTTTTCTTCTGTTTTTATCGTTCCCCTCCTTTTTCTGCTATATTTGGCATATCTATTATTTTTTTTTAATGTCCAAGGACTATTCTTTACTGTGAGCGTCCAGTCAATGGGACTTAATACAATTACTATTATTTCAACATAAAATTAAACATTTTATGCATTTTTTTCTTTTCATACTACCAGATTATTATTATTATTAATGGGACTTAATACAATTACTATTATTTCAACATAAAATTAAACATTTTATGCATTTTTTTTCTTTTCATACTACCAGATTATTATTATTATTATTATTATTATTATTATTATTAGCATATTCATTCTTACAAATCATGATTTTTCTTTATGTCCTTTACCTGACCTATCACTCCCCAAACTCCCTGCCTTCCTCCCCCCGATCTCCAGTATCCTTAGGTTTGTCCTTTCCTTCTGCAAGTTCTATGTATAGTAATTCTTTTCTTTCTTTCTTTCTTTCTTTCTTTCTTTCTTTCTTTCTTTCTTTCTTTCTTTCTTTCTTTCTTTCTTTCTTTCTTTCTTTCTTTTTCTTTCTTTCTTTCTTTCTTTCTCTCTCTCTCTTTCTTTCCTTCCTTCCTTCCTTCCTTCCTTCTTTCTTTTTCTTTCTTTCTCTCTCCTTTTCTTTCCTTCCTTCCTTCCTTCCTTCCTTCTTTCTTTTTCTTTCTTTCTCTCTCCTTTTCTTTCCTTCCTTTCTTCTTAGCACCCAGTTATGAGTGAGAACATGTGGCATTTCTCTTTCCTTGTCTGGCTTATTTCACTTAATATAATTTTCTCCAAACTCATCCATGTTGCTGCAAATGGCAGAAATTAACTCATTTTTATGGCTGAGGGGTATTCCATTGTGTATATATACCACATTTTCCTTATCCAGTTATTCATCAATGGACACTTAGGTTGGTTCCATATTTTAGCTATTGTAAATGGAGGTGCAATGAACATGAGGGTGCAGATATCCCTTCAACATGAAGATTTCCATTCCTTTGGATATATACCCAGTAGTGGGATTGCTGCATCATATAGTAATTCTATCTATAGTTATTTGTGGGACCTCCATACTGTTTTCCATAGTGGCTGTGCTAATTTACAGTTCCAACAACAGCGTAGAAGAGTTCCCCTTTTCCCTCATCCTCACCAGCATTTGTTATTCTCAGTCTTTTTAATAATGGCTAGTCTAACTGGTGTGAGATGATATCTCAGTGTGGTTTTGATTTGCATTTATCTGATGGCTAGTGATGCCGAGCATTTTTTATGTACCTGTTGGCCATTTGTATGATTTCCCTTGAAAATGTATATTCATTTCCTTTGCAGACTTTTTAATTAAATTATTATTTTTTTTACTGTATAGTTGTTTGAGTTCTTTGTGTATTCTAGGTGTTAATCCCTTGTCAGATGTATAGTTTGCAAATATTTTCTCCCATTCTGTAGGTGGTCTTTCTGATATGTTAATTGTCTCCTCTTCTGTGCAGAAGCTTTTTAGTTTGATTGGCATATCTATTTTTAAGAATAATTGGACTCAAGCATCATGGATGCCATTTGGATTGAATAGTAGGAAACTATTTGATTTTAAGTGCTAGGCACAGTAAGGACCCTGCACCTCTTTAGAAGGACAGGGAAAATATTATGTCCCCAGACCAAAACTAAAGCTTCCCATGGCTTCTAAAGTAAAAAGAGCATCTGGGTTACAATGAGGAGTTGTGGCTTTCAGACCTGCTGTTCAGGAGCTGTATGCAACAAAAACAACAAAAAAAATAAATTTCCCTATTGATGCAGATTTAAATCCAATTAGTATTAAATAGAATTATATACACACAGGAGGGGGGCATTCTGCAGAGGCAAGCAACTTCAGTTCCTTTTAATGCCTCTCTGGCCTTACACAGAGCATTTTGTCAAAGGCTCACAGAAAGTTTTCAAACCATATTAATGTTCCTCCTTTGTTTTGCTGAATTTTTCCTCTTTTATTTTATCTTACTTCATTTATTTGTTGATCCATTAAGCTGGAGCCCCTGCTATATGTTGTACATCTTGCTCTATTCCAGGTAATAAGGGTATAAGATAATCAAGACATACATTTTTTCTTCCCTGATATAATTTACAGTCTGGTGGAGGAGAAATACAAAAACAAAACATGCAAACAAAGGCATATATAACAGAAAATTGTGGTGTGATCCATGAAAGGAAAGTCAGGTGCTGAGAGAGAATGGGCTTACATATTTTTTATGGGGCTTTGTGATAGACCTGGGGGTATATGAGCTAGGGGAGGAGTACTGCAGAGAGAGAGAACAGCATGCATAAAGGGGGTGAGTGGAGGATAAAGTCAGTGTGTTTGGGGAAATAAGACAGCGGCTGTAGCACAGAAAGTGAGGGTCCAGAGGCACAACCCGAGAAGAAGAGAGAAGCAGGGAGCAAATCAAGGTAGAGTTTGGATTTTACTTTAGCTAAAATGGGAAGCTGTGAAAGAATTTTAAGCTGAGGAAATGTGATCGTTTTAACTTTTAATGGATTTTTCCCCTGTGGTAGTGGTTACATCAGTCTACATGCATAATCAAATGGCACAGCACGACCCGGACTCATCCTCCAATGTCAGTTTCCTGAGTTTGAAATTGACAATAGTTATGTAAAATGTAACAACTTGGGGAAACTGGGTGAAGGGTGCAAGGAAGCCTCTCTGTACAATTTTTTCAACTTCCTGTAAATCTGCAGTTATTTCAAAATAATAAGTTTTTGAAAAAAAAAAAAGATTTCACTAGATGCTTGCAGAGAATGGATTTTTGTGGCATGAGCTCAAAGATTGACAACAAAGGTGTTTCAATAGTGCTGGTGAGAGGGTGTGGCCAGGACTGTGGTGGGGTCAATGGAGACAGAGAAATGGATGGGCAGAATTTGTAGGTACAATTGACAGGACTTGCTGAAACGTTCAATGTTTGGTATGCAGGAAAAGGCAAACTCAAAAATGGTCATGAGTTTTACTTGAGCAGCTGTCTGGGTTTACGATATTGACGTGTATTAATTTTAGAATGGCAAGGAAAGAATAGGTTAGTGGAAGCTGGGATGTTTAGGGTATCTCTGAGACATTCTTTTCTGGTGTCCAGAGGAGTGGACTGTGGGGTACATAAATTTGAGACAAGACAGTATACATTGAGAGAGGAAATAAGTGTGCCTAAAACCATGCCCTGGGGAAATTAGTGATTAGAAGTCAAGGGAACGAGCAAGAGCTATTGACATAGGAAGAAAAACAGGAGAGAACAGTGGTATTTAAATGAAAAGAGGAAATAATTTCACAAATGAAGGAGAGGTGAATTATACAAATATTTCTGAAAATTTGAGTATGAAGTCAGTGTTCATTCAATTTAGCAATACACACACCAACATCTTGATAACCTAGACAAGAGAATCTTGGGGAAATGGGACAAGTGAACATTCGGGAGAAGACATTAAGTAGGCAACTCTGGAGAAGGGAACAGAGAAATGTAATCAAAATTGGAAGTAATGTTGAGCCAAAACCAGAGCAATTTAATAAAATATTATGGGGAAGAGTCATGAGGGAGTGAGAGAGACTGATAATGCATAAGAGAGGAGGAAAAAAATCACTAAACAACAAATTCCTTGATGAAAAAAAGATGAGATCTAGAGTGTAAGTGGAGGGAGTGACCTTCAAAAGAAAGAGGGAGAGTTTTATTCATTGAAACAGGAGAGAGAAGAGAGATGTATTTTCAGGTAGGTTTGAATTTTGTTGGTAGAAAGGTAGAACAATTTGATTTTCGTGATTTTTTTCCCCACTTTGAAGTGTAAGAGTAGCTATGAGAGAAACAAGAAAGTAGCAACAGGGAAAGTTTAATGGAAGAAGACATAAGACTTTATTATAAGGACTGAGAAACTGAGACCACCCCAACCAGAGAGTAGTGATACCAGGCAGTGGGTGGGATTTTATCCAGAAACATTCATCTACTCAGATGAGACACATGAAGGATGGCACATGATAGAGTATGTACACCCATGATTCAGCTTTTGCCAGACATGAACTTCTGTGAAAGAAGACAGAAGCATAGCTGATGGCATTTGCAAAGTTGTCACTATGACACCCAATCATAACTATGACCGTGGACAGCCAGGATTCTATTAAGGCCACAAAATGGAGGGACATTTTGAGATAAGAGGTTGAGGACATAGATTAATTTGCTGCCCACATGGTGGCAGTTCTAGAGCATGCTGAAGAAAGATTTGAAAGAGAGAGAAGGGAGGAGGGTGAGATAGATTATGAGATTAGAAGATAAACCAAACAGGGGATGACCAAGGAAACTTGCCTTCTGGTAATGAGGAAATCAACAAGGATCCTGATGGCTTCTTAGAGGAATATACGTAAGCTTTCCCAGGTGTGATAATAATTCCAGAGTGGCTGCTCCTTCCAGACTTCAGGCAGGCATCTGACATTTAAGAGCTCAGAGGAAAAGTAGAGGATAGGAACTATCAATTATCAAGACCATAGTCAAAAAAACCTTCAGGGTGGTTGTTCTAAAACTCATTTTTTTTTCAATAAAAAGAACTAGTACACAAAGAATAAAAAAAAAAATAAACTAAAGGAAACAGTTGAATTTTTTCCTTAGAATTGGTTTATATTCCTGGAATCTCTTTAAAAAGAAATCTAAAAGTTCTGGTATTATTAGAGTCATACCAGTTTATTTTGGTGATACTT
>NW_007729793.1:14982-16217 GCF_000696425.1 Galeopterus variegatus | reverse complement strand
ATGGCTTCTTAGAGGAATATACGTAAGCTTTCCCAGGTGTGATAATAATTCCAGAGTGGCTTCTCCTTCCAGACTTCAGGCAGGCATCTGACATTTAAGAGGTCAGAGGAAAAGTAGAGGATAGGAACTATCAATTATCAAGACCATAGTCAAAAAAACCTTCAGGGTGGTTGTTCTAAAACTCATTTTTTTTTTTTCAATAAAAAGAACTAGTACACAAAGAATAAAAAAAATAAACTAAAGGAAACAGTTGAATTTTTTCCTTAGAATTGGTTTATATTCCTGGAATCTCTTTAAAAAGAAATCTAAAAGTTCTGGTATTATTAGAGTCATACCAGTTTATTTTGGTGATACTTACATGGTAAATATTCTTCATCCTTAAAATTTACAGCTTTCTGTGTCTTTTAATGATTATCAAGTCTTATCTTCTTAATCTACTACTTGGAATATTTAGACCATTAGAATTTAGTTACTGACGTACTTGGGCTTATATCTACCAACTTATTTGTTTTCTAATTGTCCAAGTGATTTTAATTTTCAACTTTCTCTCCTTTCATTCTTTTTTAACATTAATCACTTTATAACTGTTCAAATTTTCCCACTATTATCTTGTTAGTTACACATTTATTTATTATTTTTTAGCGGATTCCCTAGAGATATCAACGTGAGCCTTTGATTAAGGATTAAATTCAAATTATTACTATCAATAATGGTAGAATCTTAGAATGCTGTACAGTATTTACCCCTTCCTATCCTCTGACATGTTATCCATTTTAATTCTAAATATATTTTCAAGCCTATAAGACACTAATTCCGTTGAAATATACTCACATATTTACCTTTTCTGTTTCTTTTCATCCCGTCTGGAATTTCCTTGTTTCCTTCTGTTTAAAGAACTGCATGGAGAATTTCCATTGGTGCAGGTTTACTAGTGAAAGATTCTCTGTTTTCGTTTGTCTGAAGACTTATTTATTTTGCATTTACTTTTGAAGGATAGTTTTCCTGAGTGTAGAATTTTAGGTTGGAAACTATTTTTTTTTTCATTATTTCTGTTGAACAGTCAGCTATAAGTCTTATTTTCCTCCTTTGAGAAATATGTCTATTTTCTTTGTTTTCCGTGTGTTTTTCTTGGTTTTGGCTTTCATCAGTTTGATGATGATACGGCTAGCTTCAGGTGTGTGTGTGTGTGTGTGTGTGTGTGTGTGTGTGTGTGTGTGGTATTTATCTTACTTGGA
>NW_007729793.1:14165-14727 GCF_000696425.1 Galeopterus variegatus | reverse complement strand
TGTGTGTGTGTGTGTGTGTGTGTGTGTGTGTGTGTGTGTGTGTGTGTGTGTGGTATTTATCTTACTTGGAGTTCACTGAGATTCTTAAATCTGAGAGTTGATGTTATTAATTAGTTTGGAAGGTTCTCAGCTACTATGTGTTCAAATGTTGTTTTTTCTTCATTTTCTCTCATCTAGTAGTATTCTAATTACGTGTATGTTTGATATTTATACTATGTCCCATCATCTTTCATGTGCTTTTCTGTATTTATCATTTTAATAAAAATGGCTAGCTAAGCTTTTCTATGGACTTTCTCCATTATACTAATCCTGTTTTATGCAGTGTCTAATTATCTAATAAACACATCTATTATGTTCTTAATATCAGTAATTATGTTGCATATAGCTCTAGCATTTCCATTGGATACTTTTTATAAATTCCAGTCCTCTGATAAAATCATCCATTCCTTGCATCCAAGTTGCTATTTTCTTCAACATAATAAATATAGATACAATAAAATTTTGTGTTTTAATTAAAACACCTGGATCCCTGTGTCTCTATTTCTATTGTCCTTTTAAAAAA
>NW_007729793.1:12766-14005 GCF_000696425.1 Galeopterus variegatus | reverse complement strand
TTGTGTTTTAATTAAAACACCTGGATCCCTGTGTCTCTATTTCTATTGTCCTTTTAAAAAAATGCATATCAGTAATATTGCTCTGTCTCTACTCACATCTACTAATATTTTATTGAATGCTAAATACTTTACATAAGAAGTTTATATTATTGAGCATCTGCTATCTTCCTGCTGGGGGTCACTCTTTTCTCTCCTAGGAAGAGAGAGTGGGAGTGGATCAATTTAATACACTAAGGGACTAAGTTGGATCAAGGCTGGATTGTAGTTCCTCTCATTCACCTTTGTTTCTAGGACATAATGCTCCAAGGCTTTTAACCAAGAGCCTGCTGCAATCATTTGAGCCCCTTCCTTGATGGGTCTCCAGCAGCAAAAAACTGTCAGAAAACATCATTCTGCTTTCTCAGAGGCTTTGTACTTAGACTGCATCCTTGTATATAGCTTCAGAATCTGGCACATATCTTGAGGAAGAAACTGACAATATTTTGGTGTTTTTTTCCCTCTTTTCTGATTGTTCAAATCTCCATTTTTGTCTCTGCAGGAATACAAAAATATTCTACTGGTTTCTTTGTCCCCACCTGTATTAGTCAGAGTTCTCCAGAGAGAAAGACCAATAAGATACTTACATAAATATATGAGAGGGGACTTATTAGGAGAATTGGCTCATGTGATTGTGAAGGCTGAGGCCTCCCACAATAGGCCATCTGCAAACTGGGTGCCAGTAGTGTGGCTCAGTCCAAGTCCAGAAGCCTCGGACCAGAAAAGCTGATGGTATGATCATCAGTAGAAGATCAAAGGCCTGAGTCCTGGGGTGCCACTGGTGGAAGTCCTAGAACCCAAAGGCTGGAGAGTCTCAGTTCTGACATCCATGGACAGGAAAGAAGAATAAATTCCAGTTTGAGAGGAAATAGAGTGAGAGATTTGCCTTTTTCTATGTTTTTGTTCTCTCTGGGTCCCCAGTGGATTGGATGGTGCCTGCCCATATTGAGGGTAGATCTTTTCCACCCAGTCCACTCAGGCTTATGTACTTATCATTTCTGGAAATACCCTCATAGACACACTCAAAAAATAATTCTTTACCAGGTTTCTATGTATTCCTAATATAATCAAGTTGACACCTAAATTTAACCATCACACCATCTATAGGCCTCTGTCCAAGCATAACTTGGATTCTTAAGTTTTTTCCATGCACCAGTAATTGGCAAATACCATGAAGGAAGAAGCTTCTGTAGAAACTCACCT
>NW_007729793.1:10354-11806 GCF_000696425.1 Galeopterus variegatus | reverse complement strand
TTTCCATGCACCAGTAATTGGCAAATACCATGAAGGAAGAAGCTTCTGTAGAAACTCACCTTTGTGAAATTCTTTCTCTGATATCTTGACTCTGTAATTCTTACTGTTTCAGCAAAAATCTGACATCTTTTAGCAAAAATCTGACACCTTTTAGCAGATTTTGGGGGTTAGTTATTTATTCATTTATTTATTTTCCAGCTTTTCTAGTTTATCTTGGCAGAAGATATGATTTGCTATAGGCTACTCTATCTTGCCCAAAGAAATAGAAATTTCAAAACAATGTCATTTTACAAAATAAGTTATCCTAAGGAGTTTTGCTTTGAAATGAGTAGGCCTGGAAAGCTGTAAGGCTTTGAATGTTGACCACATTTCTTAGCAATCTGAAGTTCTGTGACACGTTATTCTGAGACAATATTGTTAGCAACTGAGAATAGAAGCTTTGGCATCAGGGAATTTCCACCCTGGCTGTGCCACTTACTATCTGTGCAATCTTGGCCAAAATAGTAACTCTCTCTAGTCTTCATTTTCACCATCTGTAAAATGGGGGTAGAGAAACCTGCTTCCTGTTTTCACAAAGATGATTAAATGACATTTATTGACTACTTACTTTTGCTATATTAAATGCTTTTTATATATTATCTCATTTTAATATGCTATGTGCCATAGTGCATAATAAGGATTCAATAGAAGATGGCAGCATTATTACTTGTATTGATTACAACCCAGCCTCTTTTTGGCTTCATGTGAAATCCCTAATTACCTCCTGGTCCGATTCCTCATTTTTGGCCCTTTTAACTACAAAATATGGACAATGTAAATACAGGCCAAAGATAGTTGTTTAGCTTTTGACATTCATATTTTTTGTGCTGCACTTAACAATCAAGTGTGCAACTCAACAAAAACAACAAAAAATAAAGCTTAGTTGTTCATAACTGTGATCATCAGGACAATGTAGAAATATGAAGCACATTTTCCTATATGTTTTCTGAAATAGCAAAGCTAGTTTTATGTCTGAGTTGAATAACCATTACATTACTCAAAACATCAGAAAAGTTATTCTGGCTAAATCCTTAAAATGCTAGGTTTCACTCTTTGGTTAAAATGGCGTGTTGGACTGCTGCCTGATGAGTTTAAACCTAGGCAGTTGAACATGTGTGGTTCACAGGTTGGGGAGCCTACAGCTTTGTAGCTACTGAGGTGGTACTTGCACTTCATTTCTGGCCCTCTGTATCTGATTTGATGACATCTGTTAAGGAGACAGTGGAGGAAAGATGTGCATATGAAATCTCAGTGAATACAGCCTGCATTTCAATGAGCTGAGGCTGCTGTTAACTTGCCATTTATTGGATGGCCTTTGGAGCTTTGACAGGCAATACCCAACCTGTTTCTCATCACTTTAAATCTCAATATTTACTTTTAGATTTTTTACTTTGAAAACTTAAAAAAAAAAAA
>NW_007729793.1:7744-9186 GCF_000696425.1 Galeopterus variegatus | reverse complement strand
AAAAAAAAAAAATAGAAGATTGTGCTTGTCCACGTCATGCAGATTTTGCTTCTTTCACATCTTCAAATAAGAGATTAGGGTATAACATATAAAGGAGAAAAGAGCCCCTTTACATATAATGAAAAAAATTGTAAAGAGGAGCAACATAAAATTTTTTTAAAAGAATGAGTCATTTCCTTGACATGAGATACAAATGCTCAATTTTGACATGTTTTTATTCTTACAGTGGCTTGCAATTGCCAACACATAAACTGAAGTTTCCCTTTCTGTTTTGTCCTACTCATCTCTTGTTAAGAACTTATTTTTTTAATTTTAGGACAAATCCCAAGGAATTGCTGTTAGTAGTAGGCACTTATTACCCAATCAACAAGATCATTAAGGAAGATATTCCTCTACATGAAAATGTGGATCTCACATAAAATGGACCTGGATCCTGCCTAATAAGATAGTCATCCATACACTGTAGCCACAGTAGCACGTGGAAGTTTTTAGTAATGCAGAATCTCAAACCCCAACCCAGATATGCTGAAGCAGAATCCTCATTTTAATTAGCAACCTAAAACACGATCTTTTAACAAGATACATATGCACAATAAAGTTTGAGAAGCACCAGTCTAGACAAGAGACTGACAAACTTTTCCTACAAAGGATAGTAAATATTTTAGGTTTTACAGGCCACGGTCTATGTTGCAACTGCTCAACTCTGCTGTCATGGTGCCAAAAGCATCATAAACCATATGTGAAAGAATGAGTGTGCCAATGCGCTAATAAACTTTATTTATGACCAATAAATTTTGAACTTCACATAATTTTCACATGCCACAAAGTTTTTTTCTTCCCGATAATTTTAAAACGTAAAAACCTTTCTAAGCTCATAGGCCATCCAAGAACAGGTGGTGGGCTGTATCCAGTTTGCTGACTCCTGATCTAGACTGCATCATTTTCTTTACCTCTCCTGGGATGTTACCTGCCCTCAGCATCTTGGGTGGCCATAAAAAAATACAGTAGTCCTCCCTTATGTGAGGGTTTGCTTTCCAAGGTTCCAGTTACCCTTGGTCAACTGCAGTCCAGAAATCTTAAATGAAAAATTACAGAAATAAACAATTTGTAAGTTTTAAATTGCATGCCATCCTGAGTAATGTGATGAAATCTCATGTGATCCTGCTTCATCCACCATGGACGTGAATCATCCCTTTGTCCAGTGGGTCCACACTGTAGACGCTACCTGCCCATTAGTCACTTAGGAACTGTCTCAGTGATCAGATGGACTGTCAGGGTATTGCAGTGCTTGTGTCCAAGAAACCCTTATTTGACTACAGAATAGTCTCAAATCATGAGTAGTGATGCTAGCATATTTTAATCGTTCTACTTTATTATTGTTGTTGTTAACCTCTTTCTGTGCCTAATTTATGCTAAACTTTATCATAGGTATATATGTATAG
>NW_007729793.1:0-7124 GCF_000696425.1 Galeopterus variegatus | reverse complement strand
GTTGTTAACCTCTTTCTGTGCCTAATTTATGCTAAACTTTATCATAGGTATATATGTATAGGAAAAAAAAAACATTATATATAGGGTTCGGTACGATACATGGTTTCAGGCGTCCACTGGGAGTCTTGGAATGCATGCTCCCTAGATAAGATGGGATGACTGTACCACAGACTGGTTGCTTAAATAACAGCAATTTATTTTCTCACAGGCCTTGAGGCTGAGAAGTCCCAGATGAAGGTGCCAGCCTGGTCGAGTTCTGATTTGGGCTTGCTTTGTAGCTTGCAAATGGCCACTTCTTAATGTGTCCTTACTTGGTGGAGAGAGAGGGACCTATGATGTCTCTTCCTCTTATAGTAAGGGCACCAGAAATCAGATTAGGGACCTACTCTCATGACCTCATTTAATGTGAATTACTTATGTTACTTATGTAAAGGATTTATCTACAAATGCAGCTATATTGGGTTTTAGGGTTTTTACCTATGAATTGGAGAGAGAGGACACAATTCAATCCATAGCAGTATCCAATACAGTTTTCTCTTTAACATCTTCTCTGACCACACCACCTATAATCATCTCCCTTGTCTATGATGTCCCATTGTCATTGTTAACTGTGTCTCATCTTTGTTACTTAAATGTGGTCTTATAAATTTTTGATAGCGTATCCTGTTCCTTCGACTAAATTGCAAGCTCCCTGGATGCAGACCATGCTGATCAAGGCTCTAGGGATTCAAACAACAAGTTTAAATTACTGGGTTGAGCTTAGTAGTTAATGATTGCCAACTAGAAATGACACAGACTGAACTTTCCTGCTATTGAGTCTCCCAGTTTTATACATGATTTCATAAGGCTCCCCAAGCATCCTCGTGGTCTATTTCCTCATCTCCAAATTAGGGGGAAGATGTGGTGTAAGAATGTGTCTATCTTTTCTATGAAATGATTAAAAATTATTAATTAGAGGCCTATTTTGAAGAGCAAGTCAGTCCTCTGCAGTATCTGGCACTTAGAAGTGACATAGGCTTTAGTGAAGACCTTACCTTTGCTCTTTCATCTACTTTTCTCTTGCAATAAGATAACTAGCTGTTTCTTTCCCCAGTCTTCCTCTTCCCCCACATGCTTCTTCCCATCAGATGCATATTTGACAACCATCATTAACATCAAGTCCTTACTTAACAAAGTCCTTTCGTTGCATTTTAGTTACCATTAATGTTTTAATGTTGTTGACTATTAATCTTAAATATTAGTTCACAGTGAGGTGATTCCCCTAGAGGGCTGTTCTGTATTGTTCCCTGCTGTGTATTTTCTAGTGTTTTGCCCAGTCCATTTTTAATGACTCCCTACACAGGGCTTTCCTCACTTGTTTTGGAAATGTTTGCATTAGTGACTCATGGCACAAACAGATGGGGACTCGGGTAAGTTCTCCATAAATCATTCTCAAGGGTTATCTATGTCACAATCTCAATTTAAAGACTGAAGAGAGAGTGAATGACTTACAGATAGACCCTATGTATTATCTCATCTGCTTTGCTGGCTTTCAGCTGAAATTGGCATGAATTAATACTTTTACCTACCTCCACCCTTTTGCATCCTCAGTGTTTTTTAGCTAGACTCAGGGTTTATGATTTCATTATGGCTTTAGTTATAAAGTACAGTTCTAGAAACATAATTGGCACTAAGTTTTCCGCTCACACCAAGGAGAAATGCAGGTGACAGGGCACAAGTGTTCTCAATGGGTTACAAACATTCACCCCAAAGTGGCTGCACCCTGTATTTCTTGCTGTAGGGGAGCTCTTGCAAATAACCTGCAAACAATGCAGCCTAAAGTCAGGATGCAAAGACACATGTAAAGATTTATGAATGGCAAATGAAGGCTACAAATAGAAGTGCTTTGAGCAGGAGCCATGTATTAGCATTTAAAAGGAGTGATCTCTTAGAGAGGAATTCACGTCTTGATATTTCACTCATTCTGGATTTATTATGTGGGGAAGCAGGCCGTCTGTAGAATTTAATTTGGAATTAATAAAACAGAAACAATTAGAGCCATTGTAACATTTGTTGCAGGCAATGCCAAACAAGCTTCCTTTCTTGTGCAATTATTTTGGTGATAATAAGTATGCCTCTATATCCTCCAGATGGGTGTCTTGGATATTTCTCTCCCTACCTTGTCTTTCTATGCAAAAACTTAGGGTGAATTCTGTTTTCTATTAAGAATAAACTTGTGTCATTTAAAATTAACATATATTAGCTTGAATAACATTTTTAATATTAGAGCTCTAAAAATCTTTTTCATTGTATTTGTCTCATGAAATGATGTGCTTTTTTAACCAGCTGCAAGGAGAAAGGATAAAAGCATTTCTGAGTTATGTGATATTCTGCAAATGACTTAGCTTTTTTGATTCTCAGTTTTCCCAGCAGCAAAATGGGGGTAAAATACTGATTTCCCTTGGGAATTGAAAGTATTCAGTAATATATACAAAGCACTTGACAAAGTCTTTGACATATGCACATATTGGATGGTTAATAATTTGTGATAGTTATTCTTTTCAATATTCAAAGTATGAGTATTAAAATTATGGTAATATCCACTCATTCTAATATGTCACAGATCTCTCCAAATAACTGTAACATTGAGAGCAAGGAAAAAAGTCATGTTTTAGTGAGAGCATCTTCGAAATCTTTGCATGCTGGTAATTTTGTATGAGGGATTTTATTCATCAGTTCTTGTTCAGCCAAGTGCATGGCTTTCCACACTGTTGCTAAAATAATAAGCAGCAGCACTCTTATTCCTAATGACTTTCAGCACACTTTTATTAAACGTGGAGCGGGTATCTGGCATAGAATTGGAGTATAGTAAATTTGCAACAAATGGTATGCCAGCGTCAATTCACTGCAATCCCCCGTGTACAATCGCTTTCTCCTTACCTTGTTCCAGTATGGACCTCTATGCACACCTTATGCACACGTATCACACATAACTGAATGCCTTTATGTTGTCTCTCTAACCAGAAAGTTATGCCGCAAAAAGTACTATTTAAAAAAAAATAGCTATGAAGTTGAATTTCAGCTTTCTGAACTGTTATTCAGGAAAGGGGAGAGCAGATGGAATCACCTGTGTAGGTGCTTGGTGCTGCTGCTGACTTGTCAATGATGAGGAGACTGAGCCACCAAGAGTGGAAGCTGCATTTTGGAGAATGCTACTTGAGAATAGAGGAGTCAGAATTTAAGCCCATGTCTATCACCTCTGTGGTCCCCTTTTCTATATAATCCATTGCTATCAAAATTTCTGAGTGGACATTTCTCCTAATTAGTTGCCGCTTAAGGTATTATTTCACATAGTTTCTTCTTCTGGAGCATCTGATGGAAAACCGACTAAGGTGTGTTCATCTACCGTGAGCCAGTTCCTTTGTATACTGTTTCTCATTCTCTTTGGACAGTCCATGTTATCTTGGTCGCATGGATGGAACTATTGACAATTAAAGAGGTCAATGCTGTCTCCCCATGACCCACAGTTTGTAAATAAGAGAGGGGCCTTAAGAACTGTCTGAGCATCTACTGGTTCTTGGGATAAAATGAATGGAAAAATAGAAGTTCTAAGTCTGAGTAGCACTGAGATCCTGATTCATAGCTTTGCATTTTCACCTATGTGTAAAAGATATAGCTCCTCAGGAACTTGATTTTTATACTTGATATTGTGAAAAAGTTTCTTTCATAGACATTCCAACAGATAACTTGGTTTTAAGCTTTTGTTTTGGCAAGTTAGAGTTAAAGAAATTATAAACTAGAAGAGGAATATCAGAGTAAATAAAGGAGAAAATGTTTAATTCACCTTCTTAGGAACAAGAATGCTGAATAAATTTCCAAGACTATGAGTTATAAATAGGAATAGCTTAACTATTTTTGTTTCCTTGATGTAGGTGTTCATCACTACCACCCTTTCCTATGAACCTATTCATCGTTAAGTTTTCTTGATTATAAACACTATTTAAAAGAATTGAAATTTCCAAATATGTACTCTTTCAGGAAAGGGAGTGGGTGATATCCTAGTCTGTTGGGTGGGTTTTTAGATTTTTTTTATTGTTATGAGAGAATATAATGATAAAATATACAGGGACATTGCACATCTAGAATTGATCCTTCCATCCATTATACAGGAGTAAAGGACGTTTGCATCATGCCTGTAGAAACAGCAGGGTTGCAAATAGCCAATTCATTGTTGGTTCCAATTTGGAAGCTGACAAATACTTGCTTTATTGCCCTGCCACATGCGAAGTCTATCTTTCTGCCTACACAGCACAAGTTGGTAACCTACATAATTCTTCCAAGATATTCTAAAAGCCCTGAGGCGGGAGTTCGTATTGTATATATTTGGCATTCAGAATCAGATGTGGAAGTGCATTCAGTGACATCTTTGGAGAATTTCCAAATCCTCCAAAACATTTTGTTTTTTTGCAGTTCCTTCTATTTACATTCCTTAGTTTGTGCTGTCATGCTAATGTTTGCCTTTGTCATACATTTGTCATAGATTTATCATTGAAATTTTAGTTCAGCAATACAAACTACATACTTAAGCGACTTTCCTTCTCAGAGGGACCTATTTTACCTCAGGAGGCTTATGGGCCACATCAAATTGGAGGAAATCTTTTATTTATTTTACTTTCATTTTTAATATAAACAGCCATATTTTTAACATAAGCAACCATAGCAACATCTTAAAGTCCTGTCCAATACCAAAGTGAAATACTAATTTGTAAAATGAAAAAAAGTAAGTAAGAATTAGAGGTTTAATGAATATATAACTCATTGTTTAAACTAGCACACTCTTGACAGTGAAAGGAGGTGCTATTAGTCATCACACTGCACCTGTTCGAGACAAATTAGGACTCAGGATCACTCTTCATTCACGTTTTATGTTGCTGATCTAAAAATGCATGCCCAAGCTCTCAAAAAGAAGGCTAAGCAAAGGAGAGAACATATTGTGCTAAATCTGAACCCCTCTCTTCTCTAAATCCCTGAAAGTAGGTGATTGTGCTCAGAGTTCATCTGCCTCTTGTGACTTTGATAACCAAATTTTCTCCAGGCTTCCATCCGCTGAGATGACCATCAGTCCTTCTGTTCTTGGCTATTGTCATTCCATGCTGACATCTGAGGTGTCCCTGTGCTCACTTGAACCTTAACCATGCAAACCATGCCTCTTTTGGTTGGAGGGTCCCCCATTTTAATCAAGAGGACCTTCTTGGTTCATATATGTTGGGAGTCTCATTTATGCCACTTGTGGTCACTCAAGGAAGATATTTGGCTGCTTCCTGAGTCCTATTGGGGCTTTCAGGTTTCTTGGGAAAGCTGCATTAGACTGGTCTGCCTGGGTGTCCTATGCAGGTGACCCTACCATACCCTTCTATGCCATGGGGAAATGGAGAACTCTTTAGGGATGTGTCTACTATAAATGCTTCAGATGGGAAGCAGAACAAAAACACCCTCTACTCTCAACTTGGTAAACATAAGTGTAATGTCTCTGCCACTAAGTTCCTGCCACCCACTTCAGCCTCAGGGATACTAACCAGAATCTAATTTTCTTGTTCTCCTCTCCTGACCCCTCTCTCTTCCCACTCGTCTTCCCAGCCTGGAATGAGTCTATTTTATGTTCCAAAGTCTACTGGGAGATATGGAACAAAGTAAATTAAGCAATAGCCAGGAGTGGAATATCTGAAAACCATAAAGAGTTTATTTGCAAAAGACATTACCATACTTTGTTCTCCCTCTCTCCCCACCCCCAACTCCATCCCATTCTCTACCTTCTCCCACCCTGGCCCCAGTGTGTAACCAATCCATTGACCACAGCCTACTTCTCCAGCACTCTCTCCCTAAATTCCATTCACTGTATGCAGCAGTCTGACGATTCCAGTTTTGAATATACCAGCAATGTCTATCCAGACATATGATGGACACCTTATAAATGTCTATTGAATATTTGCCTTATTTTTTATATATGTCCGAAAATTTTTAAATAATTCCAGAAATACTCAGGATAAAGCATTGCATTCTTAATTACTATTTTTTTTAATATGCAACTGAAAAACCTTGGGAGTTTTAACAGAACATCTATTTGCAAAAGAAAAGGAAAGCAGGGGAAAGAAAAGAGAATACATTGATTTTCCATAAGGCAAACTTGAGCGAATTAAGCTTTGTTGAAATGGTCAGCAAAGAGCTGGTTTCTCTCTGTCCCTCACTGGTTTTCAGTGCACTCTTCAGTTTTCATCTTAAAGTATCTTCATTTAATGCTTTATGATTTTCAAATAATATTCATATATAATTTGATTTTCAGAAAACCCACGAGTTGAGGAGGTCGATTCTTATTTGCACAATTTCACTAACAAGGAAACAGACAGAGAGACAGTAAAGAAATTGTCCAAATCACGTCACTATGGAATAGTTGAGCTAAGATGTTAAAACTGTTCTTCTCCCATGGGCTCTTATTCCATCTCCATCATATTTGTGTTTTAGAAGAAAATATGGATTCAAAGAAAAGTTTGAATCTTCACCCAAAGGAATAAAAGAAGTTTTATCTGTGGACAATCAGGAAAAATTTAGGATATTTAATCACTTTCTAATTTCTGGAAGGATGTAAAAGAATAGCTGGCATAGTGATTAAGGGAAACTAGTCAAGTTTGCCCTTTATCCTAGTCTAATCCATCATAGAATTGAGTTCAAGCTGAAAAATGAAAATGCATGAGACTTCTATTTTGTCTAGCATGTAGACATATTATTTGTCACGAGAGGAGTTCACTTTTGAAAATTAAAATTATAAAAATAAATGAAATGGAATTTGGAAGGATGACCACCCCTCTTGGGCACATTTGATGCTGCCAAAATATCATCGTTTTTATCAAAGAAATTCTCAAACAGCTGTAATATCTTTGAAATACTTCTTAATGCACATCAGTTGTGCTGAAAAGGTCATTTATTAAAATTTGCAAATTTTATTGAAATACTTCTTTTGGTGGTGAGGAAACACATTTTCACATGCCACCATGTTCACAGAACTGCCTGCCAGGGTTAAGAAAAGTGTAAATTTATTAATGTGATCATATCATCATCATTTCTTATTGCCCGTTCAATACCAAATCCCC
>NW_007729792.1:220890-221599 GCF_000696425.1 Galeopterus variegatus | reverse complement strand
TATTGCCTCCCAGCAACTAAACACATCCATAACTCTCTTTCTTACTCATCCTTTAAAAAGAGTTAAATAGCAAAATAAACAAACACTTAAAAATTTTATTAAAATGTTCTGGTTAAAAAGTTGTAAAAACTATTAATGTTCAGTCAAATCTATTATGCCTTTCAATACCTGAGTTTCCGGTGGTGATCCTCAAGAGTAACATCTCTGAGTTATCTCAAAACGATGTTTAGCTAAGCAACCTGAAGCCTTTCACATGAAGGGCCACAGGTCTTCTGTTCCTCTTACTGCCGATGGAAGAGACAGCTGATGGGGATGTGTTAACAATAGTCTAGATCCCTACTTTGGAAGTGAAAACATTAAATTTATTTAATTACTGACTGGATACTTAACTGCAGACTGAAACTGAGGAGGTCAACCATCCTGGCCTGCCTGGGGCTGAGGGGGTTCCTAGGACGTGGGACTTTCAGAGCTGAAACTGGTAAAGTCCCAGGCAGATGAGGAGGTGATCACCCTTACCGAAATATGCATGCTTTTCATAGAATTTTGTACCTGGACAGGACCTTTGAGTTAAACTATTTCAATAAGCACACTGTTTAGATGAAAGTCTACAAGGATATTAACAAATAGTACAACTTCAGCATGAACGAAAGTAACAGTATCACACCAGTAAAGTGTAATGGGTATTATATTTATGAAAAGCCACCTAGAT
>NW_007729792.1:217816-220503 GCF_000696425.1 Galeopterus variegatus | reverse complement strand
AGAAAATACATTGCTAAACCTACCAAGAGATTAGAAGAAATTCACATCCTTTGATTCAATCATTTCAGTTTAAAGAATTAAAGATAAGCATAGTCAATGACATGGCAAAGATAAATATCACCACGTTCATTACAGCATTGTTCATAATGAGAGTAAATAAATAAAAGTATAGCAATTTACCTCCCAGAGGAAAACATTATTAACATCCTGTTAGATAGATAGGCAGACAGATAAATAGATGGATGATTATAATATGTACGTAATTATGCTCTACATATAATTCTGTATCTTCACTTCCACATATTATATTAGGATCATAAAACCATGTCAAATGTTCTCTGATAATTTTTTATGGTTTTATAGCAGTCAATTATCTGGAGATACCACAATTCATTTAGCCATCTGCTATTGCTGACCATTATTTATTTACTCTCATTATGAACAATGCTGTAATGAACGTGGTGATATTTATCTTTGCCATGTCATTGACTATGCTTATCTTTAATTCTTTAAACTGAAATGATTGAATCAAAGGATGTGAATTTCTTCTAATCTCTTGGTAGGTTTAGCAATGTATTTTCTGAAAGCCTGTCCCAATTTCCCTGTCAGCAGCAGTGTGTGAGTGCCTTTCCCAGACATCATTGCAATGTGCAGCATTACCAATTCTAAAATTACTTCACATGGAAAAGATAGTATCTAATTTTTATTTTAATTTGTATTTTTTGCCTTGTATTGAGGTTGAGTATTTTCATTATGTTTATTAGCAACTTAAAGATATGTGAAACCTCTACATTTTTGGGATGTTTTTTATTTCAACAACTTCATTATATATTCCCTGTCATATTTGTTGCATTTTTTTAATATTGTATTTTAGTTTTGTTTTTTTTTTTTTGAGACCAGCTGCACCGCACCCAGCCAGTGAGCGCACCGGCCATCCCTATATAGGATCCGAACCCGCGGCGGGAGCGCTGCTGCGCTCCCAGCGCCTCACTCTCCCGAGTGCACCACAGGCTTGGCCCTAATATTGTATTTTAGTTTTTGACATGCTCATTTTTATTTTCATGTGGTCAAATCTCATTCATTGCTCTATTGCTCAGAAAAGCCTTGTTCTAAAATAACATAATGGTCCTTGCTTTGTTTTTATAAATTCTACACTTTCATTTTTACATTCAACGTTTTAATCTAACTACAAATTTTTCTTAACATAATGGGGTTTTAAATTTTTTCTGTATCATCAATTAATTATCTCAGCAGCATTTACTTTCTTAATCCCCAGTAATTTGATATGACTTCTTTATCAGACAATAAATATTCATGAGGGGACTTCAAAAATCTGTGGAAAATGGAATTAAAAGATAAAAATGAAAAATACAAACTTTATTTCTCAACATAAGGCCCATCAAGTTCCAGCACTTTTCTGAGTAATGATACCAGCTGTTTAGTCCCTTCCTAAGGAACTGAGGGTCCTGGGAATCGAATAATGTCAGTGCAGTCTTTTTTACATTATTAACTGAAGAAAAATGGGTGCCCTTTAAACATTGTTTTAAAGATTAGGAAACAAAAAGAATTCAGAAGGAGCCAAATCAGAACTGTAAAGTTGATGCCTAATGATTTCCCATAAAAACCTTCACAAAATTACCCTTGTTTGACGAGAGGAAGGAGCAGGAGAATTGTCATGGTGAGGACTCTCTGATGAAGCATTTCTGGGTAGTTTTCTGCTAAAGCTTTGGCTAACTTTCTCAAAACATTCTCATAATAAGCAGATGTTATCGTTCTTAGGCTCTCCAGAAAGTCAACAAGCAAAATGCCTTGAGTGTCTCAAAAAACTGTTGCCATGACCTTTGCTTTTTACCCATCCACTTTTTCTTTGACTGGACCACTTCCACCTCTTGGTAGCCATGGCTTTGATTGTGCTTTGTGTTCAGGATTGTACTGGTAAAGCCAAATGTCATCTCCTGTTACAATTCTTTGAAGAAATGCTTCAAGATCTTGATCCCACTTGTTGAAAATTTCTACTGAAAGTGCTGTTCTTGTCTGCTGCTGATCTGGGAACAATAGTTTTGGTACCCATCAAGCAGAAAGTTTGTCAACTTTAATTTTTCTGTCAGAATTGTGTAAGCTGAGCCAGTTGAGTTGTGTATGATGCTGGCTATTGTTTTTTCTGTTAATCATTGGTCCTCTTCAATTAAGCCACAAACAAGATTAATTTTTTTCTTGCAAATTGTGTGGATGGTCTGTTGTTGTGGGCTTTGTCTTTAGCCTTTTTAAATGAGTTACCCATTTGTAAAGTGCTACTTTCTTTGAGGCATTTTTCCCATAAACTTTTTGTAAAGCATCAATGATTTCAACATTCTTCCACCCAGGCTTCACCATCAATTTGATGTTTCTTCCTGCTTCAATTTTAGCAGAATCAGTGTTGCTCTGATAGGAGCTCTTTTAAAACTGATATCTTATCCTTCTCAGTGCCTCAGACTAGATCCTATTTAGACATGTAATAACAAGTTGGGACAAGTTTATTTTGGTACAAAAAATTTCTGAAATTCATGCGTAGTTTTTTCATAATATGCATTTTTATGAACCTTTTGAAGATCTCTAGTATATATAGAAACTCTTTCAGTACCCTTTATTCTATTCTGTTGATCTATCTGATGACTTTTGTTCTAGTGTGATATCATTTTAATTATTAT
>NW_007729792.1:211339-217806 GCF_000696425.1 Galeopterus variegatus | reverse complement strand
ATTATTATTATTATTATTATTACTATTTTGCTCAGGATTGGTTTGGCTATTTGGGGTCTTTTGTTGTTCCATATGAATGTTAGGATTTTTTTTTCCATTTCTGTGAAGAATGTCATTGGTATTTTGATGGGGATTGCATTGAAACTGTAGATCACCTTGGGTAGTGATCACATTTTAACAATGTTATTTCTTCCAATCCAAGAGCATGGAATTTCTTTAAATCTTTTTGTGTCCTCTTTAATTTCTTTCAGCAATGATTTGTAGTTCTCGTTGTAGATATCTTTCATCTCCTTGGTTAACTTGATTCCTAGGTATTTCATTTTGGGGGGAGACTATTTTAAATGTGCTTGCTTTCTCGATTTCTTTTTCTGCTAGTTTATTATTGGAGTATAAAAACACCACTGATTTTTGCTGTCTTGCAAAATGGACTGGCACCTCAAGGGATGAATGGACACTTAGAAGCAGTGAAGTAGCAGATCTCCTCCAGACTCCTCCTCCTTCACATTCTGAGCTAGTGTACTTGGGCATGAGACAGCTGGACACATTACAAAAAGGGCTCCAGGAGACAGTCTCAAAAGCTGGCTGCTTCACATATTTATAGAGTAGTTGGAAAGGGACAGGAAATACTCAGTAGGCTACAGAACAAGGGGCCCAGAAGAGGAAGGAGAGGCAAATATATTCTAGAATCTTTGCATATATGTGTACACAAAGATAACTTTCATGTAATAGAAGCTAAGTAAGAATATCAAAAAATTTTAAAACTCCCCCAAAATAGTAAAATCTATCAAGGACAGTGCACACACGCATGTAAGAATGCAGATATACATTTACCAAATATGTATATGTTCTTAAGTGCTGGGTCCTTTTGTTTCTTTGATTTTTTTTGCTGTCATTATCAGGTGTCATATTATTGGGGAATTTTTCATCTTTTTAATATTCATTCTCAGCTTATTTAACATGAAAGTTTCCTGTGTACTGAGAATTCGTAAGACTCACCCATAAAACTTTACAGACTGGGAGTCTATGAACAGTAAACTTCTGGCAAGTACCATATACCAATTTGTTCTGTGGCTACTGATATATTTATTTCTATTTTTTTAAATTTTTGATTATTTATATTTTTTCAGGAAAAACCTATTTTTTTGAAACGTTAAAAGAGTGAGAGCATTATGTTCCACCTTTCTATCTCCTTCATCACTCTTAATTCTACTGATTGGATTTTTTTTTCTCATTTTAATTACCTTCCACAAGTTGTACATATTTTTATTATTTTAAAGAATGAATATTGTTTATCAATTCTACAATTTTTGCTCTTTTCTAATTTATTGATTCTTTTTCTCTGTATATTTCCTTTATCTTTTAGGGTTTTTTTTTCATTTCTGTCTTCTTAGAAGAATAGCTTAGTGTTCTGATTATTTTTGTTCTTTCTTGTTAAATAGGAAGACTCTTAAGATATGAATTTGCCACAAAGTACTTATCTGGCTACATGTCAAGTTTGTTTTTTTAATACATTGCTTCCATTGTCACTGATTTATATCTAACTGTAATTCTACTTATGATTTCCTCTCTTAATTAGGATTCATGTTATTATTTTTATGAGACATTGGGAAGACTTGCTGACTTGTTTTAATGATTAAAATCTATTAATTTTTATTCTATTATTATCAGCATATATCAGTTGTTTAATTTCTGTTTCTCAATAATATTTTATTTTTGGCTCAGTATTGAACCCATATTGCAAGTGTTTTACAGATGCTTGAAAAGATGAGTTCTTTCTGGGCCGGCCCGGTGGCGCACTGCTACAGTGCGCCACTTGAGAGCACGGTGGCGCTCCCGCCGAGGGTTCGGATCCCACGTACAGACCGGCCACTCACTGGCTGAGCAAGGTGCGGGTGCAACACCGAGGGTTGCGATCCCATTGCCGGTCCCGGTCCGGTACGGGCGCGACACTGAGGGTTGCAATCCGTTGCCGGACACGAAAAAAGACAAAAAAAAAAAAAAAGATGAGTTCTTTCTTTGCATGTGTAAAATAAATAACTTTTATATCAATCTTCTGCCTTAGTATTTGTTTTTGTTTGCTTACACATCAAAGATTTAGTGTTGGGCTAAATCCTCCCTTCCCCTCCCTGCATTTTGTCAAGGTTAATCATGTGGATCAGGAGTCATGCTGGGTANGACTCACCCATAAAACTTTACAGACTGGGAGTCTATGAACAGTAAACTTCTGGCAAGTACCGTATACCAATTTGTTCTGTGGCTACTGATATATTTATTTCTATTTTTTAAATTTTTGATTATTTATATTTTTTCAGGAAAAACCTATTTTTTTGAAACGTTAAAAGAGTGAGAGCATTATGTTCCACCTTTCTATCTCCTTCATCACTCTTAATTCTACTGATTGGATTTTTTTTTCTCATTTTAATTACCTTCCACAAGTTGTACATATTTTTATTATTTTAAAGAATGAATGTTGTTTATCAATTCTACAATTTTTGCTCTTTTCTAATTTATTGATTCTTTTTCTCTGTATATTTCCTTTATCTTTTAGGGTTTTTTTTCATTTCTGTCTTCTTAGAAGAATAGCTCAGTGTTCTGATTATTTTTGTTCTTTCTTGTTAAATAGGAAGACTCTTAAGATATGAATTTGCCACAAAGCACTTATCTGGCTACATGTCAAGTTTGTTTTTTTAATACATTGCTTCCATTGTCACTGATTTATATCTAACTGTAATTCTACTTATGATTTCCTCTCTTAATTAGGATTCATGTTATTATTTTTATAAGACATTGGGAAGACTTGTTGACTTGTTTTAATGATTAAAATCTATTAATTTTTATTCTATTATTATCAGCATATATCACTGGTTTAATTTCTGTTTCTCAATAATATTTTATTTTTGGCTCAGTATTGAACCCATATTGCAAGTGTTTCACGGATGCTTGAAAAGATGAGTTCTTTCTTTGCATCTGTAAAATAAATAACTTTTATAGCAATCTTCTGCCTTAGTATTTGTTTTTGTTTGCTTACACATCAAAGATTTAGTGTTGGGCTAAATCCTCCCTTCCCCTCCCTGCATTTTGTCAAGGTTAATCATGTGGATCAGGAGTCATGCTGGGTATGTTGAATCCTGCTTCCACCCTTACCAGCCATGTCCCCTTGGTCAAATTATTTCATTCTCCACAGTTTACTGTCTCCATCTATAAAACAAAGACAATAGCCCCCTACTTCATGAGAACAGCTTTAGATTGATAATGGAGATACAGAAATTGGCACAGTGCCTGGCACACAATATGGTCAATAAACATTAGTTTTATTATTTTTGCTAGTATTATCATCATGTTCCATTCATTTCTAATGTTTTTATTTTTATTTTGGTTGTATGTTATTCAGTACACGATTATATGTAGACTGTCTGTAGTAGACTTACAGAATGGCTCTCTCTCCATTTCAGTGTTCTGCACTTTGAATTCTATTATTGCTGACTCCAATTTATTTTAGTTTGATTTTTTTTCTTATATAATTTTTGTTTGTACCTTTTGTGCCACTCTTCAGGCTTTGTTGTTTTGTTTTGTCTTCATAAACCACTTAAAGATCTTAGTACAGTATTTTAACCTGTTTATTGGGGGTTTTCTTTGCCATAACTGACATGTTTGGACCTGTTTCTATAATCTTTTTTATGATTCCTTGATGTTTTCTTTGTTTTTTGCCTTGTACAAACTACATGTTATTTAATTTTATTTTTCCTAATATTTTGCTCTTAATTTTACTAATAATTTTCTGTAAGTTAAAGAAAAAAGCAACAAATGTTTTGGGACCTACTCTTCCTGCCCCACCTCTGCCCACCTGAATATCTTCTCAAAAGTGTAGGTTTAGATCCAGAAGTACTTTGTTAAGGATTATTGATTTTACTTACTATTTCCTGGTGAAATGAAAGTATTTCATTGTAATTGTAATGACCAGCATTTTTTAAAATCCTGCTTGAACACCCTCTTTCCATAGGACTCCTCTTTTTGTACACTGCCTCTTGCTGGATCAGCTCTTTTCCCTGTTTTCTTCAGGTTGCACATGCTACCTATTTACTTCCTGTACTATCTGTCCAAGTGAGGTTCAAGCCCAGGGATCTCTGTAAGTGCAGAAAAACAATTCACACAGTTCAATAGTCAACTTTTGATCATCTCTTGGTCATTAATTATGCTTTTTGTGCCTGGGGTTTAAATGGGGTGGGAAGATTTGGTGCACCCCACGACACCATACTTGAGCCTATGTTTACATAATAATAAAATTTGAGATAAATATAATATTTGATTCCTTTCTTATATGAGATAAGGAACTAAACTTGCTTCTTTTTCTTCCAGCCTCTATTCCTTTTCAATATTTTTTTATTTTGGTATAAGATTCAACCCAAGTTGTTGTTATTGAAATTTGCATATCTGCATATTCTCTTTCAAGAAACAGTTAAAATTTGCACTTAAATATTTATATTTATTGAATTGATAATAATTATTTATACCTCATACATTCTCGAGGCTTTGCTTCTTTTAAACTTTTCTAGACATTGATCATATAGTTCAATAATAATATCAAAGATAATGTGACATTTAGAGAAAGCAATGAACTTTTTATATGTATCTAATTTGGAGTGAATAGTATCAATAAAACACATAATCAGATAGATTTTGTGTATTGAAATACAGGGATTAAAGTTAAGTCTACAGGTAAATATCCCAGAAAAGAGGTCAGTGGTCATTGTTCAAAAACTAATCTGGTGCATAGCCCAGTAGTGTTATGTTTACAAGGGCATCAGCTATTAATGCTCTAAGTGTACTTCCAAAAATATGCTAGAAGTGCCAGTTACCTTCACCTAGACTACTGCCCGTCCCCTGTGAGATGGGCCAACTCTGCACAGAAAATTTACACAGGCAGAAATGAGACAAGTAGATCTATTCCTTTGCACAGACAGGTATAGAAAAAAAATATCAGTGGGCCTCAGTCAGAATTCTGACAAGAGAAAGCCACCAAATTAACAGCAGTTAGATAAAGATGTAGAACAAATGAGAAGAAAAATAGTGTTCCTGATGCTGAGGTTAAAAAGTAAAAGCCCAGTGCTTATAAAATCTGTACATGAAGAGTTCTAGCTACAACAAAAAATATGTTTACTCAAATATTCTGGCTCTTGAGCAAATGGATGCAATAATGCAAATAAGAAAAAAAAATACTGAACACTGAAAATGAGACCAATAGGCTGCGTTCCTGAGAAGCTGCTTGAAATTCTTTTTTGTTTTTATTTTTAATGTTACATTTTACAGATGGACAGCAGAATTTGTTTAGAATAAGTGTCTTTGTTCCAAATTTACATAATAAGTTCCAGAATAATCTTTCTTTGAGTTTGATATTTTTTACATGTAGATGTTTGTACAGAAATATAATTAGCTCAAATACTATCTGTGGACATTAGCTACACCCTCATTAAAAAGATATCCAGGCTGGCTGGTTAGCTCAGCTGGTTACAGCATGGTTTTATAACACCAAGGTCAATGGTTTGGATCCTGGTACCAGACAGCCTCCAAAAAAAAAAGGATACCCGGGCAGCTTTTGCTCCAACAGTGCTGCATAGAAAGGCATCTCCTGAATTTCTGTTGATTACAACAACAAACAGCCCTTCCTGGCTCACAGTTCTGTAAGTTGGCTCTGGCTGTTGTGATGGTTTAGGTCTGCTTCATAGGTCTTTTCATCCTAGGATCAATGTCGAAGGAGTGGCTCCTATCCAAGGTGTACTATTAATATGACCAGGGCTGGTGTGCAAGAAGCCTGGGAGAGCCTTCCTTCAGAACTGGCACACTTGCTTCCTCCCATATTCCCTTGTTCATAGTAAGTCTTGTGGCCAAACCTACGCTGATGGGCTCAATAGCATTCTCTTCCCACAAGGGATGAAAAGACAGTGAAAATGTGCTGAATCATATTCTAATCTATCACAGTCCCTTCTTGGTGTGTATGGATGCTCCTTCCCTCTGTGTACAAAATAAACTTACACCCTCTCTCAGGAGAACACTCCAAAGACATCAGATTTGAAGTCCAGGATCTTGTACTGACTTCTGTAGCAGGTCTAGATACCAGATATGGCTCTTATTGTTCCAGACACCTATGAGCTAAAAAGAAAAGTTATTTTTACACGCACACACACACACACACACACACACACACCATATAAAAGTGAAACAACAGCAGGATGAGAACAATTAATAATCCCACTTGGAAAGGGAAAAAGATGGGAAGCAGTCAGCAGTCAGTGGTCCGTTAACGATTCTGAATTCCTCGTAGGCAGATGTCCTTTGGGAAAATGCTTCATAAAAGACAACCCCAGGGCCGGCCCAGTGGCGCACTGCTATAGTGCGCCACTTGGGAGCACGGCGGTGCTCCCGCCAAGGGTTCGGATCCCACATACAGACCAGTTCCCACTCACTGGCTG
>NW_007729792.1:210088-210946 GCF_000696425.1 Galeopterus variegatus | reverse complement strand
ACACTGAGGGTTGTGATCCGTTGCTGGACATGAAAAAAGACAAAAAGGAAAAAAAAAAAAAGACAACCCCAAATCTTAGAGGCTCTCAGCCACAAACATCGATTTCTCACACCCTGGTCTGCAGGTCAGCTGTGTGCACTCTGTCCAGGTAATAAGTCAATTTCAGAACTGCCCCTTGTGTTTTCTTATTCAAAGTCCCACGATGGAAGGCAGCTACTATCGAGGTCATGCTGCTTCACCATGGCAGGCAGGAGTGCAGAGGATTGTTAGAAATAGGTACAGTAGAGTGTTCTACCTGCTGTGTTTCATTGACAAGTCATGTGTTCAAACCCAAATTTAAAGTACTCCTCCCATGGCAAGAAGAGAACGCAAACATGTGCTAAACAATAATACGCACCATAAAGGGTGAGATTATTGTAGGGAATTGTTCTCTTTCAAAGAAGTCTGGTGAAAGTAATCTTTCCTAATATGTGAAGATCCCAGTGAATAGTTAAATGTTCTTCATATAAATTGTTCTGCAATCACAAGAATAAGTTATGCTTTGCATTGAATAAACATAAAGGGAGAGTACATAGAAGTACATAAATTCCACTTTGTACAGAGAAGTGAATAACATATAGTTCAACAGAGAATTGGAAATCAGTTGAATTACCAATAAAGCAAAGCAAAGAATGATACAGATGAATTTCACATAATGTGAGTAAATACACTAAGGTAATCCATAATTCTTTCTCTACTTCTGTAGCCTTAATGGAAGAAAAAAAAAAGAAAAAAAGAAAGATAATTTCCAGGGAACGGGACTAAGTTTATTTGAAAGGCCAATGTTGGATATGCACAGAATTTGAACAGAAAATTTTT
>NW_007729792.1:207467-209019 GCF_000696425.1 Galeopterus variegatus | reverse complement strand
TGATATTACAACTTACAGCCATCACAACAGTGCATCCACAAAGCAAAAATGCTCATCCCCTGTGAATGCATGGATACTACTATCGTGTAACAAAATCAGATTTTATGTACTTTTGGAGAATGGAGAAAAGGTCCATTCTCTTTTTTTTAAAGTTAATTTTGCTTGCTGCATTTCTCAACTAGCTTGTAGCCACCTTGATTGGTAAAAAGATATTTTCAAGTCAAAGGAGAGATCATAAGACTAAATAAATTATACATCTAGATCAGTCTCTAGAAAATTACAGACAAATATTGGACTATGTAGTGAATTTGTAAAATTTATACTGAAGTGTGGGTTGGAGCTGGGGAGGAAAGTTTAAATTAGTTGCTTAAGAAATGAGATATAATTATTTGTGTATCCCTCTTTTGTTTTCACAAAGTCTCAAGTTTAATATAAAAAAACAACAACTTAGGTTTCATCAAGGAATAATATTTGTAATCCTCCTTCTGGTACTGAGTGAAAACAAACCTTTTAAATAGGTGCCTGAATTAGGCATGCCATTTGCAGATAAGTCAAAAAAAAAAAAAAAGCAAAAATGAGGACGGAGAAGTTGCTTGCAAAAGATAAAAGGCACCCTTTACTTCATTATTTAATGTGTGTTTATTGAGCAATTGCAATGTGCGTTTATTGAGTAGTGCAAACTACTATAATACATACTCATGTATACATGTCTGTAATACATATCAGGAAGAATACCAGAATAGCAAACACTGGAATCTTCTCTCAGGTGCTCACACTTTAAGTGAGGACAAAACACACACACACTTAACACACACATACACACACACAACTCTAATACAAGGTAGAACATATAAATATTCAGGAATGAATTATTCAGTCACTTAAAGATCAAGAAGAAAACCAGAAGAACATTGTTACCCTGAAAGAAGGGCACTACTAATGTAACATAGCACCCTGAAAATGCAGAAAACATATTAACTTCTAATAAAAGGTCTTCATAGATCCTCATAGATGAGCAAAGGAGAGGAGTATTACTAGCAATACTAAGACAGAAAAAAATTAGAGAGGAGGACAACATTGGAAAAATATTGAATTATTTTAATTATTCCAGTTTATAAATATTAATTGTTTTGGCGCATTGACTAAAATTAATGAAATTATATGCCCGATACTCTTTATGTCCTTAAGATAATTGTAGATGTAATTAAAGAGACTAAAATGAAATCAAATTTCATAGAAGAGAGAAGAAATTTAGTCCAAAAATGCATGATGAATGACTTAGCATCTTGTGTGTGTGTGTGTATGAGTATATATATATATATATATATAAATACACACAAATTAACATAAACATGTATAAATACCCATTTAGGGTAGTTAGAGATGAAATTGCTAGGGGATCTTAGTGATTTTAGATGAGTTGTTCTATACTCAAAGCCTGGATATATTTGAATTTATCAGCAGCACAATTTATCTACCAATTTGCGATCACCTCCAAGAACACGGAATACAACACGGCAGATAATACTGTTTTAGTAAGTGTCAGACTCAC
>NW_007729792.1:203794-205686 GCF_000696425.1 Galeopterus variegatus | reverse complement strand
TCACCTCCATGTGGGTGGCCCACCACAGCCACCACAATAACCACAGCTGCCGTGAAAGCAGTTGGATATCACAACCACCATGCTGATCATCTACCAACCACTGGAGTGTGTTGACGCAAGGAGAGTCACCAGCAGAGACCAAAGAAAAGAAGATGTCTCTCCCCACAAAGCCCATTTGTAGTGGGTTGAATTATGTCCCCCCAAAACTCACTGAAGCTTGAATTGTGTCCCCCGAGTTTTATGTATTAGAAACTTAGCCCCCACTGTGACTGTAAATAGGGTGGAAAATCCTATTATGGTAATTGTAAGGTGGGGCCTTGAAGGGGCGATTAGGTTATAGGGCCATGCAATGGTGAATGGATTAAAAATGGTGGTCAGGGGCGTGGTTCTGAGGGCTTTAAGAGGAGGGGAGAGTCTGTCTCTGCTCTGCTTTCTCTGTTTCCACCATCTTGCAAAGCGAGACCCCTGGGTCGCTATTGCCGCCACCAGATGGACTTTGGACTTCCCAGCCTCAGAAACTGTAAGCAATAAATTTTGTTTNCACTAGACCCAGAAGTAACCTAAAAAGTCAAACATTAAAATCTGAGCTGCACAAAAAGCCTCCCTTAGGGAACCAGCAGCAAAGCAGCAATTTAGCTCAACCACAGAGTTCAAATACTGGTCCCCACAGGAAGTTCCCCCACTTTAGAAGTAAGCAAAGGAGAAGAAAGTAGTTCCAGCAGAGTTAAAGTGATCTGAACAGCAAATAATCCAACACAGAACTGAAAGAAAAAAGAGTACCCACAACCAGAGACAAAGTTTGATATTAACTAGTAAAGGTCTCATTTCGCCAAAGAGCAACTATAACACCTAGAAGGACGGGAAGTTCCTTGGGCTACCAAGCCAGAAAGGAGGGAAAACCAGGCACACTGCCATTGCCACCACCAACTAGGTAAGGAGCATGCCAAAAACATCACCTNCCTCCAAGAACACGGAATACAACACGGCAGATAATACTGTTTTAGTAAGTGTCAGACTCACATAAGTGACATCTAAAAGAAATGACTTGTCAGATTGATAAGGGAGAAGCAAAAAATGTTATCTTACAGTGTCATGGTTAGGCTTTAGCACTGGTCCTACATGACATTTCCAGTTCACTTATTCCATTAGGAGGGCATGGTTGGAGGTAGCCAGCTGACCTGCCTAGTATATCCAAAGGTAACTTTGTTTTTTAATTTTTATCTTAGAAGAAATAGCTCAGTGTTGTGATTATTTATTTTAATACTTTCTTGTTAAAAAACAAAACTTTTGGACTTCCAGTCAAGATGGCAGAATAGACAGTCCCCAGCATCACTCTCTCCGACAAATCAATGAATTTATAAGTATTGAAAAGAAACGACAGCCAAGCTAGGGCCACTAGAGCTCAGAGGAAGAGGAGGAGAGACCTACTGACTACCTAATGGCCAGAGAAGCCATGATGAGAGAAAGAAAAACCTCTCCAACCATTTCAAGCCCCAGCCCTGTCCAGGCTGGAGCCGGTGAGTGCACAGAGCAGGAGCTGGCAAAAGCCACAGCTGTGTCCTTCGGTTGAAGTTGCTTGTAGGCAGCAGGGCAGAAGAGGGCTTTGGTGGCCCCAGGCCAGCAATATTACTAACAAGGTTCCCATGGACCCACATAGGAATGAGGAGCCACAACAACTGAAAAAAAGGAGCCACTCAGAGGCTGGTGAGTCATCGCAAGGGACCAGAGTACAGCCGATTCCATGGGAAGTGTTTGCAGCATGGGCAGTGGGGGAGACAGCCCCACTGGGAGAACACTGGGACACAGCTAGGACAGCTGATCTGGCCCCCAGTCAGCATAGGACCACTCAGAGGAGACTGGTCAGGAATACAGAATTGCATGGGGTGCAGTTT
>NW_007729792.1:199414-202121 GCF_000696425.1 Galeopterus variegatus | reverse complement strand
AAGCAATAAATTTTGTTTTCTTATAAATTACCCAGTTCCATGTATTTTGTTATAAGCAACACAAAACGGACTAATACACCATTCCAGAGTGATAGAAGAAGCATCCTCTCTACAATAATATTGGGGGACCTGAACACACTTCTCAGCATTGGACAGATCACGTAGGCAACAAATCAACAGCGTAACCATTACTCTTTCAGAGGGAGAGAAGAAATCCAGGGTAATTAGAGGGGGGAGATATGGGCAGAGATTGGGCAAGAGGCATGAAGAATAAGTGCAATTTGTAACAATATACATGCTGGTAATATAGATTTGATCAACATAAGTCAACGTTGAACCCCAAAATATGTATAATCAATTAGGAGTCAATAAAAATTTAAAATTTTTTTTTGTGGTAGGGTTTGCCTACCTTAATATAGGAAGTATTTATCTGGTGCATGTCAGAGAATTTTTTTTTAATGCATAGCTTCTGTTGTCATTGTATTACATGTCACCTGTGATTCTACTTGAGATTTATTTTCTTATCTAAGATGTACTTGGGTTTGGGAGAATCGTTGACTAATTTATATTATTAAAATCTGTTAATTTTTTATTCTATTACCAGTAAACATGGCTTGCATTGTTTCTGTTTTTCAATATCTTTGGCCCAGTATTAAGCCCATTCTGTAAATGTTTAATGGATGCTTGAAAAGACGAGTTCTTTCTTTGTATATGGATATATAAACAAATTTTATTAATTAAATTATACCAATCCTCTGCCTTTTTATTTATTTTTGCTATTTAAACATTAAACATTTAGGGTTAGGCTCAGTTTATCCCCTAAATCCACCCCCCACACATACACACCAGGGTTAATCATACAGATTAGGAGTCAGGCTGCCTGTTTTAAATCCTGGTTTCATACTTACCAGCTGTGCTTTGTCCAACTTAGTTGATGTCTCTAAATATTAGTATCTCCATTTATAAAATGAAGACAATAATCCCCTACTTTGTAAAAACAGCTTTATATTAAAAGAGATAAGGCACATATAGCAATTGGCACAGCATCTGGCACATAATATGGTCAATAAACATTAGTTTCAGTATTATTGATATTATCATGACTCATTCATTTCTAATACTTTATTAGTTTGTTAATTTTCTTTTCCCTTTTACTAATATGTGCTTGCAGAGAGACAGAATGCTTGGCCTTCGATCAAACTGATCGGTGTGCTTTCTCTATAAAGCACTCGGCAAGACTGCCAAGTCTCCAAAACCATCAGGATTTTAGACTGAGCTCTCAGACCAATAGTTCCCAAAGAGTGGTCCTCTCTCCTGTTACAGTAAAACCACCTGGAGAGCTTTTTAAAAATAGTTCCTGCTGCAGTCTTTCTGAGTAGATGGATAGACTGCTGGAGACAAGCATTTTAAGAAGTAGAAACAGTGATGGCAGTTGTCCATGGGTATAGGCAGGTCTGGGAGAGACTAAAGTGGCCTGAACCCAGCCACAGCCAAGGACAATCAATCCTGTGTTGGTGCACGTCCATCCGGGGGAGGAAGGGAGAGCTTACGAGGGATGGCACATTTTCTGCGTCTGGCAAAGCCCGTGCTTCAGTAGGAAAGACACACACACCCAAATGTCACGTTACCTGTATGACAGGACTGTATCACCTTTAAGGTGAGAAAGTTACTCAGGGAAGGTGATGACTGCAGAGGAGGCCTCACAGAGAAGTGACAATTCCTCTCTAGAGGGTGAGGAAGAGTACAGTAGTAAAAAAAAGGGGGTGAGAGCATATACAGAGCAAGACAAAAATCGGAATATGTTTGAGTCAGCAAGGAAAGTAAAAATATTTAATTTATAAATACGATGAATAAAGATTGACAGGTTTGTAAAAAACAAAAAAATTAGAAGTATACATACCAGCCACTTAAACTTGGGCTGGTTACTTAACTTCTCTGTTCCTCTCTTGACCCATGTGCTGACTGGGCATAACATAAAACCTGAAAGAGGTAAAAGGATTAAAGAGTTCACATAAAGCATGCCATTCACAGGAAGAACTAAAAAAATACTAGGTTTTACTATTTTGTTGTTGTTGTTGTTGTTGTTATTTCTTGTTGTTTTGCCTTCAATATCTTTGAATTAGTTTAGAGATACAAAATTAGCAACTAGCTTCTTAAAATGGTAAAAAAGGACCTTAGTGTTGCTGGTAGACATGCAACAGTTAGAAAAAAATCAAAAATATAAATGAAAAGCCTTAAAAATGAATGTGTATCCACATTAACCCACTAATTGTATTTCTGGGCATCTATCCTAAGTAAATATCCTGTGATATGTAGAAAAAACTATGCACAGAAATGTTCATTGCACTATCATTTAGGACAGCAGGAAAACTGAGAACAGAAAGATTCTAATCAGGCAACCATGAAAAATAATGTTTACCAAGCACTTATAATAACAGAAAACACATATGAATAAATGAAGAAAGGAGGATATAAAAACTGTGTGTTGTAATCACAACTCAGAGTATCTGCATGGAAATGTTGATGGCTATCTTTGCTTAGTAGGATTACACATAATTTTTTTTCCTTCTTTGTTATTTTTTTTTCAAATTTTCCAAAATGAACATTTATTTACCTGCATCATAGAAAAACATGCCTTTACATGGAGAAATGGAGATCAGGTAATACTGAAGCTTTGATGGTTTGGGAAATGCCTTCATGGAGATGT
>NW_007729792.1:195937-199240 GCF_000696425.1 Galeopterus variegatus | reverse complement strand
AACTGTGTGTTGTAATCACAACTCAGAGTATCTGCATGGAAATGTTGATGGCTATCTTTGCATAGTAGGATTACACATAATTTTTTTTCCTTCTTTGTTATTTTTTTTTCAAATTTTCCAAAATGAGCATTTATTTACCTGCATCATAGAAAAACATGCCTTTACTGAAATGGAGATCAGGTAATACTGAAGCTTTGATGGTTTGGGAAATGCCTTCATGGAGATGTGTGCTGGAAATGATTTACAATTCCTCACATCTTCAGGTCTTTCAAACGGATTTCCTAGGAATGTTTCTTCTGTACAGCAAGAGTATAAAATGACGACCATGCTCATGCACTCATGACCCTCAGCTGTTTATATCACAGGTGACAATAGTCGTTGTGACCTGACATGTATCCCAAGGAGTCCTTCAAGGCAACAGTGATGTTTCCCAGGGCAGAGCAGTCTTGTGGAAGGAAAACACTCACTGATTCTTTGAATCTTCCTAAACGTGATGACACATGCCACCTGCTAGGACCCTCCTTTTCTACTGTCTTCCCCGAGCTGCCTGTGTGAGGTCAGCCTCTCCCCAACTCTTGAAGGCGATGTCCCCAGACTGCCTTCATGCTGGCCACTGCCTCAATCCCCTCCAGAAATCCCATGTCAAAAAAACAGATTTTACGCAGTATTCTTTCAGGGACAAAAGAGCTTTCTCATTTTTATTGGCATGAAAGGCATTTGATTCTCTCTCTCTCTTTTTTTATATTTGTTATTTATAACAGAATTATATTTCTTGCTTTTATTGTGAGCAAATTTTCTGTGGAAGTAACTCTTTTTATTGGTGCTTTAATGTACACACTATTTAATTATTAGCATTATATACTTTATAGTACAATGAGTTTTTTCCAATAAATTTAGCATTCAATGTAAATCATCATGTTGAAAGGATAGTCCCATGTTTATTGCAGCTCTGTCTAAAATAGCCAAGAGCTGGAACCAACCTAAATGTCCATCATCAGATGACTGAATAAGGAAAATGTGACATATATACACAGTGGAACACTGCTCAGCCACAAAAAAAGAATGAAACTCTGCCATTGTCAGCAACATGGATGAGCTTGGAGAAAATTATGTTAAGTGAAATAAGCCAGGCACGGAAAGAGAAATACTGCATTTTCTCACTCCTAAGTGGGAGCTAAAAAATAAGCAAATAAATAAAAAGGAAAGAAAGACACAACAATCACAGTAATAATAATCATAATCGCATAATTTCCATTCTCTTCTGTAGATACTCATGGCAATGTGAAAAAGTAAGCCACTGTCTTCTCAGTTGCTGAAGGTTTCCAACTTTCTAGAATTTTTCTGGAATAAATATCCCGTACTCCACTCAGTTAAACCTGAGTAGCTACTGAATATATTTCTATTACTGGTCCCAAGGTAGGGCCTAATACTAAATTGCTCCAGTGAATCTTCTGTCATTATCAGTTTCACACCGTGAATCTTGAACAGGAGAATTACCATCCAATTTGATTCTTAACTTAAAGACTGAACCCTGGAAGAGACCCCACAATGCTGAATAGGAGGAAGCATTGATTTGCAGAGCTACAGGTCCAGAAGTAAGGACAGAAGCCATGGCCATCCTAGCAACTTAAGAGAACAAAACCCAGAAGCTCTTTCAGGTAGGGCTAGCTCCCGGTGCTAGCCCGGGTTGAGAAGACTTCACACTCCCGTCACCAAGCTGTGTAATTAATCTTTTCCTGTTCGCACCCAAAAGGAGGCATCCAGGGCTCATAGCCACTTTTCCCCTGCTTGTCTCGTTCTTTTTTTTATTTTTTAAGTTCACGTTATTTTTATTTTTTTGATCAAGGTATAATTTACATACCACATAATTCATGCACTGCAATTTTACAATCAAAGACACTTAGCAGATTTGTAGAGTTCTGCAACTCTCACCACAGTCCAGGTTTAGAACCTCGTGGTCACCACCACCCCCACCCCACCCCCGGATATTCCCTCAAGTGTGTTTTCAGTCAGTCTCTGCTCCCACCCCCAGCCCCAGGCATCCACTAGTCTGCTTTCTATCTCTATAAATTTGCCTTTTCTGGATATTTCTTTAAACAGGATTACACAATGTATAGTCTTTTATGCCCAGCATAAAGATTTCAAGCTTCATCAGTGTTGTAGTATACATAGGTATTCAGTTTTTTAAATATTACTGGATAGTATTTCATTGTGTGGTTATACCACATTTTGTTTATTTATTCACCAATTTATAGACATTCAGATAGTTTTTAGTTTTTGCCTCTTATTAATGAACAGTCTCATTCAAGTCTGTGAGTAGATAGATGCCTTCATTTTTCTTGGGTAGATTTTTAAGAGTGGAATTGCTTGGTCATATGGTCAGTTCATATTTAACTTTTTAAAGAAATTGTCAAACTTTTCCTAGGTTGTTCCTTTTTACATTCCCAACAATTTCTCCACATCTCTGAAGCTTCCTAAATATGCTGATGTGCACCATCTGTCAGGCCTTTGTTTCTACACTTCCAACTTCTTTATTCATCACCTTTCATCTTTACCCTTCCAGTTCCAATACTTTGCCAGCGCTTGGTAGTGCCTGTCTTTTTGATTACGGTCATTCTATTCTGCACAGAGGAGTATCTCACTGTGGCCTTAATACATGTTTCTTAATAACTAATGATGCTGAGCACCTTTTCATGTATCAGCCATTCATATGTCTTCTTTGATGAAATGTCTGTTCTTGCCTTTTGCCAATATTTTTTACTGGATGGTTGTTGTTCTTGTTACTATCTTGTAAGAGTTCTTTGTGTTTCATGGATACAAACCCTTTATCGGAAACAGGATTTACAAATATTTTCTCTTGGCTGTATCTTGTCTTTTCATTTTCTTAATGGTGTCTTTTGAAGTGCAAAGGTTTTTAATTTTATTGTCATCCAATTTATCTTTTTTTCTTTTATGATTCATAGTTTCAGTATCATCTCTATGAACCCTTTGCCCAGCCCAAGGTCACAAAGATCTCCTTCTATATTTTTTTCTAAAAGTTTTATAGTTTGAGCATTGTCTTAGACGTATACCCCATTTTGAGGTAATTTTCCCGTATGTGTAAGGTAAGAGTCTAATTCATCTTTTTCACATGCGGCTATTCAATTGGCAAAGCACCATTTGTTGAAAAGATTTTCATTTCTTGGTTGTCCTGGCATCTTTGTAATGAATCAATTGGTCATACACGTAAGGATATATTTCTTGACTTTCAATTTGTTCCATTAATCTCTGTGTCTATCCTCATGCAATACCACACTGCCTTAA
>NW_007729792.1:193704-195274 GCF_000696425.1 Galeopterus variegatus | reverse complement strand
TCTGACAATCTGCTTTTTGAGTGAAGTGCTTAGTCCACTCACATTTAATGTAATTATTGGTTGGATTTATGACTCCCATTTTGCTATTTTTTTTCTCTATTTATCTCATGTCTTTTTTGTTCCCTGTTCCTCCTTTATAACCTACTTTGTGTTAAGTAAATATTTTTAGTATACCATCTCTCTGTTGTTTTTTTACTATATTTTTTAAGGTTTTTTGTTTATTTTTTAGGGGTGGATCTCAGTTATATAAGATGCGTCTTAACTTGTCACAACTTACTTCAAAATTATGCCAACCTAATTCAGTAAAATGTAGAAACTTTACTACAAAACATCTTTTTCTTCCTCCTTTTTATGCTATTATTATCACATACAAGGCCACATCAGAAAGTTCATGGAAAAACAGAATTAAAAGATAGTATGAATCTTTCCATGAACTTTTTGAAGTACCCGTATGTCTATATATGTTATAAACCCAACAATACAGTGTTAAAATTTTTTATTTGATTTATAAATCTTCTACCTTTTAAAGAGGTTCAGAGTAACTGTAACAACACCCAAATAAAGTGAGCCTCCTCTGGCCAAGCTTCTGGTTTCACAGCCTGTCTCACGTAGTTCATCTACCCTGACCATAGAGCCAGGGGGGAGAGGAGGGTTGGAAACTGCATAGACAGGAACACCACTGACTCATGTTAATTGTACCTGAGGTTCAGTAGCTTTCTTGAATAATGCTTCTTGGTTTTTTGTAAGCCTTGATTTTTATAATTTGTATAGCACTCAAATGGCTGTTTTTGACAGTTTTATCCAGCTTTATACTGCATTTTGGGGAAAGGGTTTATTGGCCTCCTCACTAGATCATGCTAGAAATGAATCTCCCTCATGTTTGTACTTTTAAAAAGTGAGACTCAGGTGGGTAGGAGGAGAGCCTAAAACTGGAAGCAAGAAATAAGAAAATGAGAGAAAAATCTTATTGCCTGTTACAGAATGACTGATTTCCCAAGGTTTGACAGGCTTCAAACTAGGTATCTTTTACTCTGTCAAATTTTGGACTAACACAAGCTAATTTATGAATCAGGAAGAGTACCTTTTTTTAAATTAGAAAACTGTAGATAAGCTTTTGCAGCAATCTTTAGGGATGCAACAAGGTATAGTGTAAAAATTACGATGTGGGGCATTCAGCTATGTCGGTGTCAGTTTGGACAATTTAATTAACACCTCTCTCTACTTCAGTTTTCCAGTAGAAAAAATAACAATGATACTTAGCTCAGAAAATTTTGGGGGGATTAAACATGATAACAATTATGAAAACAACAAGCTCAGTATCAACAAATAGTAGCCACTAAATAGATATTTATTTCCCATTATGTTCTTTCTCCAGCGTTTCAGGAACTCAGTGCTCTTTAGCCTAACCCGACTTCTGGGAAAAGGGTTACTCTGAGTCATTTAGAAAGCATAAATAAATGTGTCACTTTAACTTGAGACAGTCTCTTTTCAAACCATAAGTCTGATTTTTTTTTTGTGTGTGTCTTTTTCCATGTCCGGCAACGGATCGCAACCCTCAGTGTCGCCCCCG
>NW_007729792.1:186210-192940 GCF_000696425.1 Galeopterus variegatus | reverse complement strand
TCTGTATGTGGGATCCGAACCCTCGGCGGGAGCGCCACCGCGCTTCCCAAGCGGCGCTCTACAGCAGTGCGCCACCGGGCCGGCCCCATAAGTCTGATTTTTTAATCAGAGCATTGATTATGTAGGGAAGTTTTTCTTTTCTTAAAGAAATTCAGGCATCAGTAAGAGTATATATTTGTTTTGCTTTGTATTTAAAAGGAGGTTGTTTTTTTTTTTCTGGATCCCTGGAAATTGCATCAAGGTGGGCAATATTATTAGGTAGAATCCAATGAAATTAATGATATTCTACCATTTTGATCTACAAAAATGGCAATTTCATAGGGTTCACCTAATGTATGGAAAAGAGAACTGAATTAGGAGTCAGGAGAGGGAGCATCATCCTACCACTAACCAGCTGTCTAGAAAGGCAGGTTCATATTCTCTGTGATCCTGAAGCCCTTTCTTGGGATTAGGGTGCTGCTGATTGGATTTTCTCCTAATCTTGAACCCAATCCAATTTCTACAGCATTTGAAGTGCCAGCAAAGATCAGTCGTCACCCTATCAAGTATGTGTATGTAGTTCCCAATGCCCTACAGTGTGACCCACGTTTGGGACATTTCTTAGTCAGGAAAAAGAATTAGCACTGACCTGCCATCCCCCTGAAATTATACCAGGTGGATGGGCTTGATAGCAACAACAGACTGTCAGGGGAATTTGCATAATTTTCCCTCAAATAAGGGAAAATTCCCAATTTAGGAGTAACATATTTCAAATAAAGAAAGAAAAAACACCAGTCATAGTATCATTACCCAAAGAAAGCCACTATTTTCATTTCAGAGTATGTTTCTGGATCTTTTTCTACCTATGTTGACAATTTGCCTCAAGTTTTTTCACAAAATGATTTGACATTGTTCTTTCCCTGTTGTTGCAAAAAATTACATACTGTATATTATTTCATCATCTGAAAGGTCCTATACTTATTTAAATAATTTCCTATATTAGCATATTTAGATATTCAGCTTATTTCCAATTTTTTGCACCATACAGGATACTATGATGTGATATTGTAAAATATGATCTTCTTCCTCAGTTCCTGACACACATCTCCTAAAACCCTTAGACTCTCCAGAGCGATGAGTGACTTTTTGTGTGTTAATGAGATGACTGGTATCCCGCAGGTAGCATCTGGATGGGGACTGGTCACTGGAAAGACCAAGGCATTATTAGAGGGTTGGGACTTTCAGCCCCTCTCTCCTGACCTACAGGGAAGGGAGAGGAGCTGAAGGTTAAGTTGATCACCAGTGTCCCACGTAATAAATCCTCCATAAAAACCCAGAAGAACTGGGTTCAGGGAGCTTCTGGATAGCTGAATACCTGGTAGTTACTGGAGGGTGGCACACAGAAGAGGGCTTGGGAGCTCCATTCCCTTTCCCCCACACCTTGACCTATCCATCTACCTCTTCATCTAGTGTTGATCTGTGTCCTTCATATTATCCTTTATAATAAATGGGTAAACATTAGTGAAGAGTTTCCCAGAGTTCTGTGAGCCACTCCAGCAAATCAATCAAACCCAAGGAGTGAGTAGTGGAAGCCTCAACTCATAGCTGGCTGGTAACAACCTAAAGTAAAGGTGACAACCTGGGCCGGCCCGGTGGCACACTGGAGAGTGCGGCGCTCCCACCAAGGGTTCGGATCCCATGTGGAGACCGGTTCCCACTCACTGGCTGAGCGCGGTGCGGGCACAACACCGAGGGTTGCGATCCCGTTGCCGGTCCCCAGTACGGGCGCGACACCAAGGGTTGCGATCCCGTTACCAGTCAGTAAAAAAGACAAAAAGGAAAAAAAAAAAAAAGGTGACAACCTACCACTTGCAACTGACATCTGCAGTGGGAAGCAGTCTTACATTACTGAGCCCTTAACCTGTGGAAACTGATGCAATCCAAGCTAGATAGTGTCAGAATTAATTGAATTATAGGCCCCCTAGCTAGCATCTGCTGGAGAACTGCTTGGTGTGTGGAGACAAACCCCCATATGTCTGGTCCCAGAAGGGGTCTGTGTTGTAAGAGAGACGGTAAGAGAGCAGGTAAAATCAGTTTGTTTCTCCCTGTCTCCCATCGTTCACACATTCTGGTGTCAGAAATGTTAGTGGTGAGTTAGAGTAGAAAAAACACTTTGTTTTTTCCTATATCTAAAGATACTATAGTGACTATCCTTTGACATAATTTTTTTATGTCATATTTAGGATCATTAGGCTAGATTCCCAAATGCAGGTCAAAACATACGAACAATTGGTACATTTAAATAAATGTTTATTGAGTCCAGCGTTCACAAGGCAGGATGTTAGTTACAAGCTGAGATAAATGACATTGCATCTGGGATGAATTATTCATGATACTACAGACATAATCTCTCAATCATTAGGAAAGATGAGCAATAGTTTTGGGGACCTGGTGCACGTGAAGTAAATCACACTAATGGCCATTGTTTAGTCTCCATCTGCTGTCACCAGAGATAGTTACATTAACTTGGTATCAGAGAAAGGAATAAGGCCTTTCAACTCTAAAACTTAAGGAATAACACAGATTTAGTAGTTAATTCATAATCTAAACAAGTGGTGCATGGCATAAAACAATCAAACCCAGAAATATTTCCAAAGCATGTAATCATTTTATATCATTCAGTCCACACCATGGGGTGCATTAGTGTGAAAAAGACCAGGACTGGGAAATGGTATCATTAGTATGTGGCAGCAATTGCCTTGTTAATGATTCAAAGCTCATTTTTCTCATGCAAGCAAGATTTAAACCATAGTTTTACTGTGTTAATTCTTTCCCCAGACTGAGGTTACTAGAGAGGAAACGTGATGTTGTTATGCTGTTTTAGGCATAGGAGCCCATCTCCACTGCAAAAACTGGGAGCTTCAAACTTCTTGTCTGTGTTCTTTCCTGTCTCTGGTGCTGCTCTGTGATGCCCTGAAATGCCTTGGCTCGCATCGTGGCCTTTCTTCCCTACGTGGATTCTTTCTGCTTCATGACATTTCCTTTTCAACCTTTTTGTCTACCTTCTCCCACCTGCAACAAAAATGCTCACTTCTGTGTCCTAGGCTGTAATTCTCAGAGGGTAGAGATTGTATCTGTCTTGTTCATGATGTCTAAGTGCCTAGACAGTGACTGTTGCCCAGTAGGACCTCCATAAAGAATTAGTGAATTAAAAAAAGAATTCAATTCCTTCAGGGGTTTACCCTGTGATAATTCATCCTAACAAAGTATTCACGCCCTGGGTTACCTCTCGCAGGTAATGATGGCACTTTACCAAAGCTATTACCAGAAGTGTGAGGAATTGGGAGTTTTGGGTATTATGAAGGTAACAATAGGGATATTGGAAAGGAGAGAAGAGAAAAATGATTTGCCATTTTGCCTATCTTCCTAGAGATCGTGTGAATCCTCTTCTCAAAATTCAGTGGCAGTCGGCGAGCTTCAAGAGCCTGTCCCTCTGCGTAACCAGGCCTTCATGGCCTCACCTCCCATGGTGCAGGGAAACAGGAAGGCTCCTTGGATGCAGGAGTGCACTGGGTGCAAATTCACCTCCACTTAAGACACTGCAATGTCCAGCAGCTCACGTAAGCTTAGGGAGCCTCAGAGAACTCATCTATAGAATGGAAAGAAATGGTAATAACTGCCTCACAGGACATCATAAGGACAATGAAATACTGCAATTCAGAGGCTCACTCAGTGTTTCCCACCCCTGCCCTTTAGTGCCTTATGCCTCAGCCATGCTGGATTCCTGCAGTTCTTCATTTACACGCTGATCTTTACAGATTTTATTTATTTGTGCATTGCTGCTTTAACTCGGAAGCCCACCTTTGCACCTCGTCATTACCTGTATTCACTCACGTAACACGTACCCATGGTCCGCTGGCCTCTGTGCCACACATAGCAACACAGAGGTGAACTAGAAGCAGAAGAAAGTCTCTGCTCTCATGCAGCTTAGACTCCAAGAGAGGGTGAAAAATGACAAAATGGTAGCCCAGATACAGGCTTGCCCAAATCTCACTCAAGCCTCAAACTAAACTAGACACATTTTGATAAAACTGGGTTTTTCCATAAAAAATGTTTTTTTTTATAATTGTAAATAAGTGCCCATTTATGATAGAAAATTTGGAAAGCACACAAAAGTATAAAGAAGAAAACAAATATCACCTACAATTCTACCATCCAGAAACAACTATTATGCTTTTTCTTAAGTGTCACATTACCATATTTTCTATGCATGTATTATATATATATAAAATAAGATTAGGAGTATGTAACATGTATTTGTAAATATTAAAATATTAAGTAGTAAGATATTTTATATTAAAATGTTAACATATTTTGGTCATTTTCCCATCTCATTAAAATTCCTTGCAAATGTGTAGGTTAATAACTATGATATTTCTTAGTGTTATTTGCCAGTTGCTATAGACATATAGGAAAGACTTTTAGAAGAGTGATTATAATTTAATAGAACTGAGTCTTTTTTCTTTTTTCTTTTTTTTTTTTTTTGTCTTTTTTCCGTGTCCGGCAACGGATTGCAACCCTCAGACTTTTAGAAGAGTGATTATAATTTAATAGAACTGAGTCTTTTTTCCGTGTACAACCTGGCATAGAGTTAGGTTCTCAAACTTAAACTGAGCATCTTTAAATACTCTACGTGCATTTTTCCATGTGATATGATGAATCAGCAATTCTTTTCAGCAGGAATTGACTCTTTGTTGGTTTATGGACAAAGATGAATCACTTACCATATACAGGAAGAAGGTAACAATTCATGAGATTGAATAAAGAAGTTTATATTTGCTTTTTATTTTTATACATAATAAATTATTGGCTTTTCTGAAAACAACAAAGATAATTTGGAATTATTGATATAATATGTATATTTCTAATTGTTATCCCTGAAGTCACCAGAAAAAAAAAAAAAAGGTAATAGATTAGTGTGCTTGTGAACCTCAATATTCTTTAATTCCTAATAAGAAGAGAAATAATCAGTAAATTGCTAATTATTCAAGTTGTTTAGTATTTCAATGTTTACAAGGGATTTTTCTACATATTACCATATTCTAATTATTACTGTCTAGGACAGACAGAGAAGTATGCTAATCCTTATTTTTTTAGATACAGGAGGTAAAGCACTGAGAGACCACATGCTTTCCCCAAAATAGTAGAGTAAGGATTGAAGTCTTCTCAATCTTAGGCATTATATCTTCTACGTATTCTTACATTTTCTTTCTCTGTATTCCTAAGATATAATAAATTGTGTCATTTTGGCTCAGTTTCAAATAAAAGCAGTTTCTCTCAAATCACATGGTACATAATCTCTACTAACAGAAATGTAAACAGTGGACCATTACGTTAGTGAGTAATCATGCTTACATGGCAGAGCCAGGTTGATTGTGGGTCCTTTGGCATTTCTCTTGAACAGAGTCCCCATGAAAACCTTGAAAATCTAAGCTTCTGGGTGGCCACGGACCCACTCACACATATACTAGCCAAAAGATACCAGTTCAAGAATAGCAACAACAGGCAATCTTTTCTGCTGCCTCTTTTCAATAGTTCTAAGTCATTTACCATTATGTTATAGTTACATTGTTCCAGAAAGAGACATCAAGCCAAAGATTCAGGTGTGCTGATTTATTAAGGAATAGTGTCCAGAAGAAATCAGTGAGCAAGGAAAAGAAGCAGAATAAAAAAGGAAAACAAACAAGCAACGTGTGATCTTGAAGTCCCAGCCTCAACCTCCATTCACAGAGAACTCCAGCATAAATGTGACTCTGGAGGCTGTTGTTCCACCTTTAGGTAAAGGAGATGGGTTTGGGTGCTTCTGTTCCATTCAGTCATTAGCTATGTATGAACACAAGGTAGGTAAGGAATCTGGAAGTGAACTCCCAGGCACAAATAAAGCATTCCTCCGGAGGCTACAAATAGATGTCATTAGCTATTAGCCATTAGCAGCAAAGGCTGGGGTCTAGGAGCTCAGAGCTGGGAAAAGAGATCAGAGGGGATTTGGGCAAAACTCAACAGTGACTGATAGGTGTTCTAAACCAGAGGCTGCTACTTCCTGCTGTCCTGTTCTCTACTAGTAGAAGAAGTTCACTCGTAATCAGTCTGTGCTTTCCCCACAAGTCAGCTCCGTCTGCGGAACCAGACACCTGCCTACTGATGGCAACAGAAACTCTCTCCAACTGTTCTGAAGATTTCCCTCATTATCTGGTAACTCAGAGTTGATATATCTCTTATTACAAACATTCTAAATTGCTGGACTTCTTTCTAAAAACTGTCCCACTAATAACCTTAAATAACTCTGTAGAAGATGTCTCCAACCTCAGGGAGGTTAAGAAGGTCCTGAGAAGGGAACCCGTGGCTTCAATAACAAGCAACACAACAGTCTCCCGAGGTTTAATTTGTTCCTAACTAGCTGGGAACAGGGAGTAACTGCCACAAGCTCCACGGTGGAAGTTGTCTTTTCATTAACTCAGCACTGGTGTTCTTTCAAAATTTCTTAGGTGAACGTAGGCTGTGCCTTCCCAAAGAATCACACACTAGCATGGCTTGCAAGTGTAAACGGTATAAACCTGAACCACCACTCAGTATCGGCATACTTGCATGCAAAGAAACACTACTCGCAAACTACAAAGTAACAGAAAAGCGAATTAAGCCCTCACTTTAGTTAACCCAAAGAGGAATCATCGTTAATGCACACCCGCAAAAA
>NW_007729792.1:183698-185300 GCF_000696425.1 Galeopterus variegatus | reverse complement strand
CCTTCTTCATCCTAAACTAAAAAAAAAAAAAAAAAGAAAAACCCACAAAAAACACTTTGCATGAACTCAGACCTGGAAAGCTCTCTTAATATCTCTCAACCTTTTCCTCTTTCCATACCTGTTCGTTCTCTCTCTCTCTCTCGGTAAGAACACTTAACGTGAGATCTACTATCTTAACATATTTGAAGTGTACAACACTGTACTGTCAGATACAGGCACAGTGCTGTACAGCAGCTCTCCAAAACTTAATCATCTCATACAAATGAAACTTTGTACCCAGTGAAAGCAACTCCACCAGCCCCTGCTGACCACTCTCTGCTCCTTTGTGTGTGACTGTTTTATGTGTCTCAGGTAAGTCATACCTGTTCTCTCACTAAATTCAGTATCTGTTTGACTTCAGCTGGCTTTTCTAGCTACTCAAATTCTCCCCCTCACCTGTTGTCCTGGTAGATATTATAAAGCTTCAGCGGTTGATGAGACAAGACAGAATGCTGTTTATGTTGCGGGAGAAAAGGAAAGCCGGTGAAAGGATTCTCCTAAACTGCAGGGCAAGAGAGATACTGCAAACACTGCTTCCACTTTGTCATGCCAACCATCTAGATTGCCTCTAGTGTGTTCCCATGAGCCTCTGGGATACTATGCAAGGAAAACACTCAAAAACCCCGGAATCACCCTGGGTTGCACATTCACAGTTAAATGAACCCTGAGGACCTCCTACAAAGTGAACATGTGTGACAGAGCTGTTGTGTTCCTCTGCTAACGTTGTCACCTGGTTCAGATTTACTCTTCTCAAGACCTCCTTTAAAAGTAGGAAGGTGGACAGCCACAGTGTGGTGTGACCTCAGGAGCTTCTAGTAAGGCTCCCCAGACTCACAGACTACTCCTTCATTTGGCCCTGCTGCTAAAAATTCTTCAGTAGAGCCACAAAATACAAAATAATCCTGGAAGGAAGCCTGCTTAAACTCTTTCTGGAAAGGAGCACTCAGGAAAGGGCACATCACATTGGGGAGCCAGAGAAAAGGAAGAAGAAAAAGATGTTGGGGTCTTCAAATTAAATTTTGCATATGTCAAAGCTTTGCCTAGGAGTTGTTTAATTTTTTTTCCTACCTCTATTTCTGGATTGGTATCATGAGGAAAATTCTAGGCAAGTCACACTTGTTTCATGAACATATTTTCTAAGCAAAAGTTGGAAGCCATGGCTTGAGGGTCAGCTTTTCTCTTTAAAAAAATAAAGTAAATGTCTTATATTATAGAAAATTTAAAAATAAAAAAGATTAAATATATATTAGTTGTATATAATATTTTTGCTATTGGACTTATGTAAAGAAGTTGTCATTAATTTTTTGCAGGGAGGGTATTTTTAATTCATATACTCACAAAGGTCTTATATCTAGAATAATTGCAAGTCAGTAACAAAAACCAAGCATTCTAATTTTTTAAATGGGCAAAAGATTGAATAGACTTCACCAAATATGAGATACAGGTAGCAAATAAGCACATGGAAAGATGCGCAATTTTATTAATGATTAAGGAAATGCAAATTAAAAGCACAAGATACCACAATACACCTCCTAAACTGATTTAAAAAAAAAAAAAACTGAC
>NW_007729792.1:180517-182885 GCF_000696425.1 Galeopterus variegatus | reverse complement strand
TTAAAAGCACAAGATACCACAATACACCTCCTAAACTGATTTAAAAAAAAAAAAAACTGACAATATGAAGTACTGATGAAAATTTAGAAATAGAACTCTCATACAAGGCTAGTAACTGTAAATTTACACAGCCACTTGAAAAATAGTTTAGCAGTTTTTTCCTTATCAATTAAACATTCCCTTACCACAGGACTTTAGATTCTTACTGCTAGGTATTTATCCAAGAAAAATGCAAATATATGTCCACAAAAATACTTGTATGTGAATGCTCATAGTGACTTCCAAAAAGTGAAAAACAAACAAATGTCCATCAATGAATGAATGAATAAACATACTGTGTCATGTCCATTCAATGGAATACTACTCAGCAATAAAAAGTAATGAACACATGAATGAATATCAAAAATATTATACTGAATTGAAGAAACCAAACACAGGATACACACTATGATTTCATTTATGTGACACTCTACAATAGGCAAAACTGATCTATGGTGACAGAAATCATATCAGTGAATAGCTGGGCTGGGGCAGGGAAAGAATGACTGTAAAGGCTAGCAAGGGAATTTGGGGGATGCTGTGATCTGAATGTGTCTCCCTGACATCTGTATGTTGAAGTCTAATCTCCAGTGTGATAGTACTAAGAAGTGGGGCCTTTGGGCGGTGATTAGGGAATATTAATGCCTTATAAAAGAGGCCCAGAAAGCTGCCTTGCCCCTTCTGCCACTTGAGAACACAAAAAGAAGTCAATAGTTTACAAACCAGAAAAGGGCTATCACTGGAACCTGACCATGCTGTCACCCTGATCTTGGATTTCCCAGCTTCTAGAACAGTGAGAAATAAATTTCTGTGTTTTATAAGCTACCTAGTTTCTGGTATTCTGTTATAGTCGGCCTGAAGGAACTAAGACAGGGAGTGACGTAAACGGTCTATATCTTGACTGGTCTATATCTTGACTGGACTACACAGGTGTCCACACTTGTCAAACCCCACTGAAGTACACACTTAAGGTGGGTACATCTTCTTATATATAAATTATGTTTCAGCCAAGTTGAAAAAACAATTATTTTGAAATAGTTAAGGACTTATTTAAAAAGTGTTTTTATTATCACTAGTGGCTAGCCAATAAATCATTACAGAGGTGAATCAGTCCATCAGTTGCATTAGATTATCTTTGGTCCATCAGCCTTCCAAGACGTACCAGAGAAACGGGTTCTCTGTGCAGTGGGAATGCAGTAGGTTAGGGAATTTGTTTTCTAATCCACGGAGTTTAGAGTGTAAATTTGCATACCCTCTTAAGTTATGATAAGAGTTGAAGTCAGCTATTTTTGTTGTTGTTGTTAGAAAGTTAATGCTTCAAAAGTGAAGAATCCCCACTGTGGCTGTCCTCACTTCTTACTTGACACATGCACTTGCCTGTGGAACACTGGTATTGCTGGTGACTGATACTGGGCAATGTCCTGCTCACCTCTACAAGCATCTATTTGCATCCTGTAATTTACATAGGTGACTAAAGATCCCCCTGGAGAAACATGGAATGGAATAGGGGTCCCAGCTGTGCTCGGAAATTAAGAGGATAAAAACATGTCTCATGGACTGTGTAGGCCTAGCTGATGACGGGTCACTGAAAAAGGCACAAAGACCCTGACAGGAAGTAGGTTGTTGAAATGGTGAATGGGACAGGCCTGAAGCAGTGGGTTTTCTGAGAACTGAGTAATCTAGAGTCGGGTGCAAGGTAAGCTTAAATAAATCTCAACCCATCTTCCCTGGATCTGTGTGTGGGTTTGGGGAAGATGCCTGTGCATGTGTGTGTGTGTGCATGTGTGTGTGTGTGCGTGTGTGTGTGTGTTAGCATGTACATTGCATATGTGCCGGTGTGTTCATGAGCTGAAAGAACTGTAGCACCAGTGATATTCCGGGCCTGGGCTCTTTGGCTCCTGGGTGTAACACAGAAGAAGAAGGACCCCTCTTGTCATTTTTCCAGAGCACACCTGCCTGCTTGGACAGTCAGGATCTGAAACTAAACCTCAGGAGGGTCCCTTTCAACTGGAGCTACATCCAAGGGGACAACCAGCTTCCAGCACAATAGCAGCAATATGTCACTGTGGCTGGGATTCTGGGCCCTTCAGTAGGAGCAGTGAGGGATTTCTAATTTCATTTCATTTTCAGTGGTGATAGTAATTACCACTATTACTAATTACTATTGGTAACTTTTGGAAAAGCCAAATCCCAGGTGCAACCCTGGCTGCAACAGCACCTCAGGAACCTGCAACTCTCAGAGGCTGGTGACTCAATGAAAGCAGCACCCCTTGGGAGCTTTAAAAAAATAAACAAAACTGTTGGACATTGGTCTAGTTTTGAGGATCAC
>NW_007729792.1:177709-179172 GCF_000696425.1 Galeopterus variegatus | reverse complement strand
CCGAGGGTTCGGATCCCACGTACAGACCGGCTGCTCACTGGCTGAGCGAGGTGCAGGAGCAGCACCGAGGGTTGTGATCCCGTTGCCAGTCACGAAAAAAGACAAAAAGGAAAAAAAAAATTCTCTAAGGGTGACCTCTATTTTCCTTTTAGAAAAACAACTTTAAAAAATGTTCATCTTAGATTTTGATTCAACTTCCCAAGCAGAATATTAAGGCAGAATTTGGTTACATCTGAAATGTTCCCCAAGTCAAGGCATGAGATGTCTCAGCATTTACCAGAGTAAGAAAGGACACCTTTTCCTGACTTCTCCTCTTGTGCACTTGGTTTAGATCCTGACATCACCTTGCAGAGCAGGCACAGCTTTTCAAATCACAAGATGGTGGGTGTAGTTGCCTCTAACAGTGATTTAGAGTCCCATCAAATGCAACATCATTCAGAATAAGTTCAATATTAGATGATAGTGGCTTTGCTAGCTACTTCACTGTAAATTTAAAATTATCTGGTCCTTGATTTGCAAAAATACTTGTAGGCAGGTTGCATGTTGTGATATAACGAGAATGGTCTTAACAACTAAACACACATGGATTCAAACTCAAACTCCAACACTTACTTACTGGGTGACTTGGGCCTCAGACAATTTTTGATAGTTCCATACAGTATCGACATTCTTTAAAGATACATTCAGAGACCGTAAAGTATAGCCAAACTTTAAAACACTATTAGAACGTATAATTTGTATTGTAAAATGTTATGTGAATGTGAATAGAACAAAATCACTCTGACTAATCTCATTCGTCAGCTGAGGGGCTCTTCAAGCCACCCTGACAGTGCTCCAGGTTAACATTCATCAAAAATCATCACATGATACATATCACCAACTTTCAAGGTGGCTGAGAAAGATATTAAATAGTGAAGATAGTGATCGTGTATACAAAATAAGACAATGTATGTCATCACCTGTCACACAGAAGGAATTTGATAATACTAGTTCCCTTCGAAATCTGTCCCCATTTTATTTCTAGAGGTAGCATTCCATGATTGACATAAAGTGTGCAATGCCAATAAAAAACGCACTCTACAGTGCATTGATCTGGCTTCTATTCTATTTATGTATAAGGTTTCCCCTTTTTTGGAAAGTAATTCAACTTAGATGGGAAGCCCGAGCTTCAAGGAAAAAATCACCTCACTCATTTTGAATCAAGGATTTGTACTCAAAACAGGCTAAAATTTAAGCCTTATTATTATTATTATTATTATTAATTTCTCCTCACTTGCTAAGCTTCTAAAATCAGTGCGGCCACTCACCAATACTTGCTTTGGCCACTCAGTCATGGCCTCTCCTGGCCCTGGCAGAGATCTACCAATTCCACAGGGGACGATGCACACTTACGGGCTGCACTGAGTATCAGAGACACATTTCAGTTTGCTGAACAGAAACACTTTCTCTGTATTATTTGATCA